>NC_135211.1:23195850-23200850 GCF_052324685.1 Brachyhypopomus gauderio | reverse complement strand
TCTAAGGCAGAGTGGTTTATAATACACCTCTAAGACAGAACAGTTTGGGTTAGATCTCTAAGGCAGAGTAGTATGATAGATGGATGAGCCATGTGAAATTATTGGGCCATCAGTTATGCCTTTGATTGTGGCTACTTATGTAATATATATTATATGTTAATCTCACTCATAACCAGGAATGGAAAGAATTTTCAAATGTCATGACATCATACTGATGACATACCATAGGCTGCCTGACTCAGGGACGGACAGACCAACCTTTACTAGGCAAAAATGGGCCAAGAAGAAGCTTAGAAATGAGAGGCAGAAAAGAAGCCCATGAGGTGGGGAGAGGTGGAGAGAGATGAAGAGAGGTGGGGAGAGGTGGAGAGAGGTGAGGAGACGTGGGGAGAGGTGGAGAGAGATGAGGAGACGTGGGGAGAGGTGGAGAGAGATGAAGAGAGGTGGGGAGAGGTGAGGAGACGTGGGGAGACGTGGGGAGAAATGGGCAGAGAATGGTCAGACAGTCAGAGATTAGTAGATGTAGGTAAAGATGTTTGCACACGTGTGCGTGTGTGTGTGTGTGTGTGTGTGTGTGTGTGTGTGTGTGTGTGTGTGTGTGTGTGTGTGTGTGTGTGTGTGTGTTAATCGAAGCCTATAAGCCCCCCTCCAGGTGGAGGGCTTCTGGAACAAGGCCAGCCTGCCTGGCAAAGGCCCTGAGACCAGGACCAGAGTCCAAATCTGATGACCTTGAGCCTGGCCTGGCAGGCCGAGTCAGCAGTGTGAGCACACCGCAGGACTCCACAGCCCACACCCCAGAACAGTCTGCATCAGACCAAACAACTGCACAACATGGGACCAAAGACCTGTAATGGAAACAGCATTTGAGAGGGATCTATTTGGTTCTTGAAGCGTGTCAGTGTTATTGTGTGTGTGCATGCGTGTGTATGTGTGTGTCAGAGAGAGAGAGAGAGAGAGAGAGAGAGAGAGAGAGAGAGAGAGACAGAGACAGAGACAGAGACAGAGACAGAGTGACAGAGACCACAGCTGTGAGGCCTCTCACTCCATGACTGTGTCTGCACTCTGTCTCTCCATAAATAATGCATAGGGCGGTGTGCCCGTAGCCAGCTGCCTCCAGCTCCTGTGCCAGTCTGACGCAATGCTTCTGCCCCACTGCTTAATCAGAGTTGCCCCACTCTACGGTGCAGAGCATGACAGCAAGCTCGCCAGACACCAGACACACATCCACTACCCAGACGAAAGGAGAGGAGCCTCGAATCTGTTCCCAAGATGTAACGCAGGAAAGCAGAGTAACGTGAGAGAGGGGAGTTGTAACGTGAGAGAGGTGAGCTGTAATGTGAGAGAGAAGTGAGTTGTAACGTGAGAGAGGTAAGTTGTAACGTTAGAGAGGTGAGGTGTATTGTGAGAGAAGTGAACTGTAACTTGAGAGAGGTTAACTGTAACATGAGAGAGAGGAGTTGTAACGTGAGAGAGGTGAACTGTAATGCGAGAGGTGAACTGTAACGTGAGAGAGGTTAACTGTAACATGAGAGAGAAGAGTTGTAACGTGAGATAGGTGAACTGTAACGCGAGAGGTGAACTGTAACATGAGAGAGGTTAACTGTAACATGAGAGAAGGGAGTTGTAACGTGAGAGAGGTGAGCTGTGATGTGAGAGAGAAGTGAGTTGTAACGTGAGAGAGGTAAGTTGTAACGTGAGAGAGGTGAACTGTAACAAGAGATGTGAACCGTAACGTGAGAGAGGTGAGTTGTAATGTTAGAGAGGTGAGGTGTATCATGAGAGAAGTGAATTGTAACGTGAGAGAGGTCAGCTGTAACATGAGACAGGTGAACTGTAACGTGAAAGAGGTGAACTGTAACGTGAGAGAGCTGAGCTGTATCATGAGATAGGTGAGCTGTAACGTGAGAGACGTGAACCATAACTTGAGAGAGACAAGCTATAACATGGGAGAAGTGAGTTGTAGTGTGAGAGACGTGAGCCATAACTTGAAAGAGGTAAGCTGTAACATGAGAGAGGTGAGATGTAATGTGAGAGATGTGAGCTGTAACGTGAGAGAGGTGAACTGTAACGTGAGAGACATGAGCTGTAACGCGGCTGCTGGCTGAGCAGCTTTATACTGCCTCTTGGACCTTAACCTCTGTCAGATGTGTGCCAGGCTGCTGAGGTAGGTCTACATGCACCCTGTGGGGTTGGCATGGCAACACTTGGTTTATGGATTATGGGTAGGCTCTTAGGTCCTGTCACTGCCAGCCACATGCCTGGTCTCTAGTTCTGGAGGGCCCTGCCCATTTCAGACAGGCCTCGATGACCTCGATAATCCCTGTCTGGTGATGTCACTGATGACTTCCTGAATCATTTGTCATCAATGAATTTTTGGGTTCTTTGGGTTCTGTTTTGTCCAGCAATACAATATGACAAATGATGGTATTTAAAAAATCACTCTATGACCTTGTAATGAATACTACACACATGGCTGCGTGTGTGAAAACAATTCTCTCGCCATTGTCACTTCACGACTTGGACCCTGTCCCAAAGGTTTCTGTGATTCACCAGAAACGCAGGATGTCCCACCCCCCACATCTGAGTGGAGCTGTTTGCATCAGCCCCCCACCCTTCACCAGAACAAAGCTACCCCCCTTCCTCCACCACACACACACTCACTCTGAAAAAGGGAATTTCAGTGACAAAATAAAAAAAAAAAAGGAAATAACACAACGATTCAATTTAATATTCTTCAAAGTTCTTCTAAACCACCCATTTTAAAACTCAAAGCCAGCCATGTAAAAAAACCATATAATTATGTTGGAAATCAATTAATTTATAGACCATCAACAATAAAGATAACAGTGGTCTTATTGTGTCCATATTGACTGATGCTGAGCGACCATCCATAACACATGTAACTCGTGCCAACAGGCCACACTGCATTCATAGATCACATTAGTGCTTAAAAATATTCAAGAAAATTTGTATTACTGTGTAAATAATTGCTCTTTGAATCATTTATGGACTCAAGAGGGAGTATTCATGATGTAACGTATGACTGTGAAGTGAGGATTAGGTACAGATGATCTGATACTATCATTAGATAGCGTGATAGTTTGAAGGAAGTGCTATGTGATTGTTAAACTATATATATCCTTGCCTATTAAAACCCCCAGAGTGGACGGACTGAACAAATAACTGAATGTCACTGACTTATGACCCTGTTTTAGGGCATGTTTTATGTTTAAAAATTAAATATCACTGTATCACTGTTTCCTTGATGTAGGGCTGTCGCGGTGAAAGAGTTTCCCCTGCGGTTATTTATGGTGGCTCAACACCGCGATATGCGGTATGACGCGATATGCGTCATTTGTCGTCTAAAATCTTAATTTTAGAGCTATATAATTGTTTTATTGTTTTTATTGTAAAGGGGTTCTTATTGTTTTTAAATTGCAAAGAAGACACAGTTTTAAGAGCAGTTAAATATGTGTTTATTGTCAAATAGAGAACACAGAAGTCAAATGAGATGCAGTAAGAACCCATGCTCTTTCGCTTTCTTAAAAGTGTAGGGTAAATATTTTAAACGAGATTTTAAACACAAAAAGATAATTTAATAAATAAATCAATAAAACGAAATCTTTCCTTAACCAGAAGAATAACGTCTCAGCTTAAACCGGAGTTGTCACGTCCCTGCTGCGCGCTAAGAAAACCAACATATTCACCTTATGTGGTTTCAGTGAGGAGCGGAAAGGGCTAACAATATTCCCGGCAGTACTAAAAACTCGCTCTGATGGTGTGCTTGTTGCACAAATGCACAGGTACTTGCGGGCAAGTTTGCAGAGCAGAGGAAATCTAGCCTCATTGACGCGCCACCAGGCGAGTGGATCTGCGTGGATTTGACTTGAACCCGAAATGCTCCCAAACCGGCGAAGTCGCGTTTTGTTTTTTGACCAGAGCATCTGCCGTAGTTTCCATCTTTGAAAAAAGGAGACGGATTGTTGATCAGCCGCACCGGATGATAACAGGGGGTTGATGGGAAAATGACTTTAACTCTTGCACAGGCACTTTCCCCTCGCATGGGAAAAAACACAAATATTGCGGTTGTTGCGGTTAATTCCCGTACGTTGCGATTTTCTCGTCAATAGCGCGGTATTGCTATACTGCGGTTATCGCGACAGCCCTACCTTGATGTCACAAAGAGATATTGTTCTTATTTAGGAACAAATTTGTGAATTTACATCTACAAAAATCAAAACGTTTGGTCAGTCATAATATTTGAATCCTTCGCTGTAAGAGAGAGAAAAATAAAGAAAAACAGGAAGAAAGACAGAGACAAGAAGACTCTATGTTGGTTTTAATTATCTAGGGATTTAATTAAATCTATGGTGGTTTTAATTGTCTCCTAAATTCCCATGTGCCTCTGTTTGCAAAAGAGAGAGAGAGAGTCAGTCGACAAGTGTTCACACTTCTTGGGGCAGATGGGAGACAGGAAGTCGACTTCAGCTGCCATACCACCCTGCCGTTTCCAAGGAGACAGGATTCACAAGACTCCTGGGTAGCAGGAACTTGCAAAAAGAAAAAGAAGAAGCCCTGAGCACACCACTAGCAAAGGGCTCGGCCCTGACGCGTCGTCACGTCGCACTAAACACCTCCACGTCTCCGAAGGTGCGCCACCCATATCCAAAACGTAAAGCCGGCCCCTCGGCTCCTTGAACGTCTCCCAAACACAAGCTAACAGGCTTATAAAAACGAGGAGATAACCTCACGGATTGCGGAGGTCGCCCAGTAAGCATCGGGTGACCACCCTGCCAGCCACCAACGTCTGGTTTAGAAATACCCCACCCACATCCTTCCCTTCATGTCACTGCCCTGTCCCACCTCCTGGTGTTTTTACGGAGGCGCGGCACCATCACCCAACTCCAGCCGCCCCCCCCGCACCCCACCCCCCGCCCCCTTACCCGTGATCCCAGCGCGGCTCGCCCAAGCAGGCCGTGGTGCCAAAACGATGGCCCTGT
>NC_135211.1:23160850-23190850 GCF_052324685.1 Brachyhypopomus gauderio | reverse complement strand
AACCCTGCTTAGCCACGTCTGGGCAAGAGGTCAGAGGCAGGCGGGGACAGACGGCCGAGGCCGCCGAAGCCAGCTGAGCACGTGCGAGGCACAACAGGCGAGAAACGTGAGACGTGCGGGCGAGAAATGCGGCCTCGGGCCAGAAATGACTGGCAGGTGCGATCACTCCGGGCACTGAGGAAAAGAGCCAGTGTGAAGTAAGAAATCTGCCCACTTCGGTTAGAGAAACAGTTACAGGCCATTATTGTTCGGAGAGATGAAGCTTGCCTGAGGGGTTGTTTGAAACAGAGGACCCGCCTTTTCGTACTGCTAGACAGAGAATGGGCTAAAGGGGACACCATGGTTGAAGCGCTGACTCACAGAGGAACGCAATTCCTCAAGGTCACAACCTCCTTTACGAAAACGGCAACAACTTCAACAAATTATGAGAGGACAGTGAGGAGTCTGGATCACGCTGAGGCAAGTGAAGCAGCTGTGAGCTCCTGCCACGTGATGATCCGTGGTCCAGCCAGCGCGCTGGACGCCCACGCAGGCGAGTCCAACGAGGGCAGACCAACCTCCCACGAGGTGAGTCTAGAACACAGCAGGCTCAGACACACTTGGGATTCACTCCCACTTTTCACTCTCATCACGTCATCTAAGGCCTGCGGAACAGGCACCCTGCAGGGTTCTCCACGCGTTTGCCATGGGGGTTTCCTGGGAGCCATAAAGGTGTTTGACCCTTTATTCTCAATGTCAGGTAAGGATATTATGAATAATTTCATATATAAAATGTATTTAGAATGGCTTCACAGGGCTTTCCAATGTATGAATGTCTTTGAATGTCTTATCCAAAAAAATTTTTTGCAAGGCATCTACTACAAAAGAGTTCAATTTTTAGCATTGCGCATCACAAATTTGTGCTGTTCGGAGAATGCAACAGTGCAAGGCTTATCAGGAAGTGACAAGATTGGCTTGCTAGGTCCTGCAAATTGAAGGTAGTTGTGTCTCTCAGTAGTTTACTGTCACTGAATAAAGGCCGGGGGTAGTTAGGATAGCTCACAGCTGGTGGCTAACAGGCAAATGTCATCAGTATTTCTCATTCCATAGGCTACCTAATTAAAGTCCAACTCACCAGCTACTTTTGAAATAATTATTGATTTCACCCCACTTCCTCAAATTAAATTATTCAACAATTATTGACAGCTGTCTAGGCAAATACAGAAATTCTTGTTTTCAACCTGTAATAAAATTAGTAGTAGATAGAATTGAGCAGTTCTTCAGATGGGGTTTGTCTCATGACTGCTTAGTTATGCCATGTGAAACCTTCTGGGCATTCACAAATTTAATCGCTTGTCTCTGTAGAAGACCCACTTAGTATTGTTGAGATGAAATAAAGATCTTCCTCCTGGAGATATGTTCTTCTCCATTGAGTTTCATGTTCAGTGATATACTCCTCTGACAGCAGGCTCAACACAAGATCTTGTTAGATATCTCCATATGAACTGGAGTAGTGATGTTGAGTAATGGTAGATTTGTGAAGCTGCAATCTTATTAATGTTTTGACAAGCACCAACACTAAGGAAAAGTGCTCATTAACACGTATGTTACTACAGGGAAAGTGGTTAACCTCATAAACGCATTTCCAAACAAGCCTTCACACTTATCTTGTCATGGGCAAAACAGCCTAAAGTTCCTTCTCTTTATCCGACACGGAAGCAGAGTGGATTGGGTTTCACATGAAAGCCATGCGGAAAATGAACCAGCTTCCAAGTAAATATCCGGCTGTGACTACTGATTGCCTCTCGGGTTGCACTTCACACAGCAGTGTGCACATTATGCCTTTATGGCAAATGGACAGACTCGGTGATAATAGCGACTTGGAACAAAGGCACACACACAAACAAAGACGTCCATGAGTTAGGGGGCCATTTAAGCGATGTATAGCAGCACGGCCACATTGGAGAGGCGGGGCAGGAGTGTGACCTATCGGGGTCAGCACTCCAATCCTCCACCCGCTCGTCACTGATCCAGTTGGAGGTTGGAAATAGACACAGAAGAGAGTTGCATTCGATAAGCCGCCCACCCAAATGGACGTGAGCGCTTTGGGATTGCTTGGCCCGGCCCACCAAATCGTGCACCAGTGATAAATGGCAGTGTAGTCACTGCCTTGTTTGAGGAAATGAGGTCATCACACCCTAATTTGGCATGGGCTCAAGAACAACACATGTCAATAGGACGATTGATTGTGTTTTTGATCATGTGTTTAATTGTGTGATTTAATCATTGGCTGCGAATAATGGTAGAATACCTCACAATGGCAAACAACTAAGCAGACACCAACAGTCCCACCTAGGGCAAGGGGGCCCAGACAAAATACAGGGCATGTTACCAATGCCAATGGCCAGTAAGCAGTGTTGACCGCGTTCGTCTGTTACCTTGCAGCATGAAATTTGATGCATGATTTATTAATTGACCAACATCTATTTCAATAGACTGGGATAAATAGCTGGTGGAGTCAATGCAGTCAGCAGGCTACGTGAGCCCCTTGACATGTTTTGGTTACCTCAAAGTAGGTGTGTAGTGCTGTTCTGAGATCCAAACAGATCTCAAATAGCAGAAAGATTAGGGGGAAAGACAGGATGTTATCTCAGCCACTTCAGAAAAGGTGAAAGAAAGGTGATGTGGCCCGAAGGTGATTTGATATGAACCCCAGCATATCTGAATCCCATCACCAGTTGAGGGATATGAATGATGCATCAGATGATCCTCAGACAGATGGCCTTCATCCTACAGTCATGCCAAAAATAAAGGCACTCCGCAGATCTTTATATTTGGCAACTGTATCTCCAAGTGGCCGTTGTAAACCCGTATGAGGTAGGGGACTGGATCACTGCCCACGTTTTACTACAGCACTGATGAGCAGGGGCTTTCCTGAGGGGAAAAGGATAAACAGGAAGTGGCCTGGCACAGAAGGGAGTGACCCTTGAAGGTGAAGGGGGCCATATGCAGAGGATGTGCTCTGAAGAGGAAGCATTTATTCAGAGTACAAGTTAACTTCGTGCGTCCCAGGCTGTCTAACAGCGCGTCTGTTCTCCCGAACCAATGTGGTCACTCGAGAATAGCGAGAACGGAGGGAGAGAGAAGCGTCAGGCTTAAAACAAAGACGCTCCAAATATTTCTCTGATCTGCAAATAAAATGACACTTCAAGACCTGGCAGAAGCTTTTACGAATTCTGTTTGCCACCTGTAGTTCAAGTAGCATTTCTTGCATAATTCTCAAAGGTTTTGTCAAAGGAACTTTAGACACCAATTAAATAAAACCAACCTCAAACCCACAAAGCCCTGTGTGGTAGCTTGACTCGTCAGAGACAGCGTGCTAATGGTGTGCCTATGATTTTTTAAAGAGCGTAGACACGTAGAAGGTTTCGAAGCCCAACCCCAACGCTTTGCCTCATGGCACTTAAAATCGTGCATTGAGAGTTTGTGTCTAGCTGAAGGACAGCGCTGTCTTTAACTCCACACCTCGGGAAGCAGATCCATCAGAATTCATATACACTGCTTTCTGCAGACCCGTAATCCATTATTATGGATATTATCATATTATTTACATGCGAGGAGACAGCACACCGCCGCTGACAAAGCCACTTTTCCTCCTCTTCATAAATGAACAGGTTTTGCTCAGTAGATTGGCCCCTCTTCATATCTGATGACTGCTATGTTTTGTTAATGACTCAGGAGACCCAATATGCCCCTCTGTGTGTTAAATGACTAGATTACTGTACTTTGATCACAGAAGCTAACGTTTACTTTCACAAAGCCGAAGACACCATCAACAATCCTTGCTGCCAAATGTCTCGTAAAATATAAAACAGACTGGAGAGACAAAAGAAATGGCACCATTGACTTTGAAACCACATGGAGATAGACTTAAAGCACACGGGGGAAGCCATGACGGCTCAACACAATCAACGATTTCTGTCCCACGTTCAGGTCCAACACCACCCAAGAAGTGCCGCTGTCTCCCTCTCAAAGTGAGAGGGGGCAAACCGGCACCTCCATGTGCCAATCGTACGAAGCCCCTTGAGTGGCAGATGGCTCGGCTAACACAACAGAGGGTGAAACACGGCGGCCTGCTGGGAGAAAGTGTTCCGAGGGAGATTTCATTAGCTTTCAAAAGCCCCGTTTTTTTACATGAGTGCACAAAGAGATCAAGTCCAAGACCCGGCGTTCCCCAGCATGGCTGTACACAAGTCATCAGTTATGGGCGTGGCAGTGTGTCGAAATGGCTAGAAGCAAAGGAGACAGGCATAGGCGCGCGCGCTCGCACACACACACAGACACGCACACACACACACACGGACACACACACACGCACACACAGACACGCACACACACACACACAGACACGCACACACAGACACGCTCACACTGACACACAAACGCACACACACACACACACAGACACGCGCACACACGCACACACACACGCACACGCACACGCACACACACACACGCACACAGACACGCGCACATACAGACACGCGCACACACACACACACACACACACACACACACACATACGTGCAAACACACATCACCTACAGAAAAAATCTATTGCTATCATTGCAACCCCCGTCAAAGAGAGAGTGACTGAAGAAGACATCAGCATAGTTAATGCGGTGTTGATATTCTGAGTCTGCCCCTTCACTCCCTCTGTGTCTCTGTCTCTCTCTGGCCCTCAGATCTGCTCATTACACACTCGGCAGTGTTTATTTAATGCTAAGAGCCTGCATACACTATGCTTTTCTTGCTTGGAAACTGGACTTTCGGTTGAGTGAAGAAAAGACTGCTCCTGTTCACCGAATCAATTTCATAATGTGCTATGCTCAGCAAAGCCAAGGATCTCCTTAAATGAACTGGCTCACGGCCCTAAAAGCTTTTCCCTGGAGTCTCCACTCAAGGTCCATGTTTGTTAAATGAATAAAGCCGTGACAGCTTATACAACTCCAAAAGGCTTTAATGAAATCAGTTATATATTTGAGCACAGCCGTTTATTAAACTCATGCAGCTCCATATGGTTGGTCACTTGAGTAAATCAAGCTTTGGTTCCAGAAGAGCTGTTTAAAGTAAGTTTGCCATTTGTGAGATATAGAATACAGAAATTAATATGTATCATAAGGTATGCAATTGGTTCTTTATTGGTGCTTGATGCTTGAAATACTTTCTTTTTCTATCGCACTTTGATCTGCCCAGGTATTTTTTTACCAGTAGGGGGTGGCGTCATGTGGTTGGGGCCATAATGATTTTCTTTAACTGTGTTCGTAATCTCTCTAGTGATCTCTCTTTTATGGCTTCTTCTAGATTCTGAGGTAGTGAGGAATGACGTAAACTAACAGTAAAGGAAAGGAGTGAAGATGGTAGAAAAAGCCCTGTGTTTCCATGGTTTCAGGCATCCGGAAGGGGCCGTTTGGTCCGCCTGGGTAGGGGAATGAGAACATAAAGAAATGACAGAACCTATTCATTTGAATATAATGGTATCAGTGTAACATAATAATATGCATCACTTGGACATGATGGTGCCGAAATCTAAGGTTAATATGCAAAAAAGGTGGGACAGTGTATAAGTGCCATTGGAAAAGTGTAGAAAAAATAGACTCCCCTGAATTCCTCAGACATCTCCTGGAGAATGAGTCAACTGTGAGCCCATATTCAAGTTTTTGAATCTTCAAATTAGTAACGACATGCCTAAAACTTTCGTATACTTTGTTTTGGAATAATAATTAAATTATTTTCATTTTGCACTATTAAATGTGTCATTGTCTCCTTTCTTTACGTTGCATCTTTTGAATGAGTCATGAATGAGTCAACACTACAAAAGGACATTACCTACACTTATTTGAACACAGAATATCCTGTTCGGCCCATACAAGCCAACTTATCATGCTACACAAATTACTTTGAAATGAGCACACACCATCTATGATCAGTTTCAAGATGTTCATACACTCATATCTGACTGCACATACTCATATTTGACTGCACATTCTCATATCTGACTGCATATACTCATATCTGACTGCACATGCTCATATCTGACTGCACATGCTCATATTTCACTGCACGTACTCATATTTGACTGCACATACTCATATCTGACTGCACATGCTCATATCTGACTACACATGCTCATATCTGACTACACATACACATATTTGACTACACATACTCATATCTGACTACACATACTCATATCTGACTGCACATGCTCATATCTGACTACACATGCTCATATCTGACTACACATACACATATTTGACTAGACATGCTCATATGTGACTGCACATACTCATATCTGACTACACATACACATATTTGACTAGACATGCTCATATGTGACTGCACATACTCATATCTGACTACACATACACATATCTGACTACACATGCTCATATCTGACTACACATACACATATTTGACTAGACATGCTCATATGTGACTGCACATACTCATATGTGACTGCACATACTCATATCTGACTACACATGCTCAGATCTGACTACACATACACATATTTGACTACACATGCTCACATGTGACTGCACATACTCATATCTGACTGCACATACTCATATCTGACTCCACATGCTCATATCTGACTACACATGCTCATATCTGACTACACATACTCATATCTGACTACACATACTCATATCTGACTACACATGCACATATCTGACTGCACATGCTCATATCTGACTACACATGCTCATATCAAAGTACACATACTCATATTTGACTACACATGCTCATATGTGACTGCACATACTCATATCTGACTGCAGATTCTCATACCTGACTACACATACTCATATTTGACTACACATACTCATATCTGACTACACATACTCATATCTGACTGCACATGCTCATATCTGACTACACATGCTCATATCTGACTAGACATACTCATATCTGACTACACATACTCATATCTGACTACACATACTCATATATGACTGCACATACTCATATATGACTACACATTCTCATATCTGACTACACATGCTCATATTTGACTACACATACTCATATCTGACTGCACATGCTCATATCTGACTACACATACTCATATATGACTGCACATACTCATATATGACTGCACATACTCATATCTGACTACACATACTCATATTTGACTACACATACTCATATGTGACTGCACATGCTCATATCTGACTGCAGATTCTCATACCTGACTACATATACTCATATCTCTTGGACAGTTTCAACCATGGAGTACCGAGACTCTGAAGGGGATGTGCTTCTAAACCTCAAAGATCCTCAAGACACCTCCACTCACTTCGTCTCCCCTTTATCGTCTCTCTCCCTCCTGCTTTCCCTCACTCTCTTGCTCGGCGGAACACCGCTGTCTGTCACATCCAGCCGAGCAGCGCTCCTAATCCCCCACCGTCCCAGCCACACTGCTACCGCCACTGCGCTGCAGCCACAGAGGGAACGTGAAACCAATTTCAGGACATAATCTTCTGAGGCGCCTTTCCCCTCACGCGGATGACAAACATGAGTGTGATGAGTATAAACCCGCTCAGTCACTGACTACTCTTCACCACCCAGCCTGAGGCTTCCAATCCGCCCACAACCCCCTGAAACCCATCGTCTCTCTTTAATTAACCCCAGAAGAGATGACCTTGCAGAGTCCAAACAGCTACCCCTACAGGTGGCACCTTGTACTGCGAGGATCTTCTGCCCAGCGCGTAACGTGACCACGGAGGCGGTCTGAGAGAAAAGCAACCCTGAGGGTCTTCTGTGATGGGCTTCCTAATGGATGTTTTTATTTATTGATGAGATTCCGGGGCTGGATTAAAACCGTCCGGGAAGGATGAACTCCGGTAGAAACAAGAGGAAAAGGCCTTAAGCAACAGCGAGCAGGTCGTGCCAGCCCAGCCGGAGGACGGCATCCCACGGCTCGTAGACGTCTGAGCAGAAGATGAGAAGGCTGGGGGGGGGTCTCTCCCTCCCTGCAAGAGGCTGATTCTGTGCAATGAGTCCGAGTGCACAAATGACTTCAGACAACAGCCGGTCATGGGCTCCAAGGCTCCAGGGCTCCGGGGCTCTGTGGCTTTATATAACTGCCCGCAAAAATGTGGACAACCGACCTGTGGAGCAACAGCGAAGAGAAGCAGATCGCGGCAGCCCTCCGTCTTTACCTTTAAAACCGCCCGCTTGCGTCAACCTAACGCTTCCTCGCACCTGCCACGGGTTACGTTCTAGCTGCCTGGTGCGATAGAAAACAAGGGTTCACACACTATAAATCAAAAAAACACCATCTTTGTTGATAGAGCCAGTGAAAAAAGGAGGCATTATGCAAAATGCAGCTGTGCTTGGAGAACAAAGCCCATGTTGGTTCTCAAGAACCAGTATATAGGTGTACGCATGTCAGACGAGTCATCTGAGGCGCCCCAAAAGCTTCCTGGAGCCGTGGTGATGGTGAGACAGGTACAGGGACACCCAGCCAAACTAAGGGTGTGAGTTTTTACACCTGTTCTGTCAGGAGCAAGAGCATCTACCAGCTTATTTCCACTTCTGTATTACATTTAGTAGAAAACCAAACCTTGCTATATTTTAGGTGAATTTAGGCATCAACCTAAACCTGTTTAATTCTTTATGTCTGTTATAATTGCTTTTTAACAATTACTCATAGAAAGCTGGGTTTAGTTTACATGCAAATTTAAAAAATCTAACTTATTCTCTTACTCAACAATGGGTGTTTTCATCGCCCCCAAATACAACAAAGACAGCTGCCATTTTAGACTTCGCTAATGGGAGTGATTAAGGCTAATTGAACGGCTCTGTTTTGCTATTTGATCTAAGTATAGATTCATTTAAGCACTCATTAAGCGTGTGGATCTCAACATGCAGGACATACGATCAGAGTAGTGGGTGGTCTTTAATCAGTCAAACTGAATTTCCAGGGCATCAGTACATTTTCGGCATTTTCGTTAGATACATTACAAGAGGCACACGGAAACAGCTCAAAACATAATCCACGTCTCAAACCACGACTCTAACCCGTCAGCTAGTCCAAGCAGTGCTCTTTGGATACAGGGGTAAGTTTTCGGAGACTCTGCAGAAACGAAGTGGGTGGAGTGATGGGTAGGAAGGAACCAGCAGGTATTGATCAGGCTCATCTATTACTGCGGGAGCTCCCTAGACTCTCCTGCTGAGTGGCTGGTGGAGGAAGGGGATGTGGGGGTGGGTGGTCCACAGACACTTCAGCGTTCATTCAGCTATGAGGAAGCTGGCTGGAACGAGCAGTTCAGAGGATATGTGGTTTAACACAACGTGACCCTGTTGAAAATGTCACAGGGCATCACAACAGCATCTTAGTCTTGCTGTGAAAGTGAATTGTAAATCGTTATCAGTCAACCGCCAGGATTTGACAAACGATGCACTGAAAACTGAAGCACAATAGGACATTGTGATCAGATGCAAAAAAGAGCAAGACAAGACCATATACATTAAATTAAAATAATAAGTTGAAGAGGTTTAATGCTTCAAAATACAATGCTTCAAACTCAGCAGAGCGGAATTATGCATGTATTTGTACATAGGCACACACACACGCACACATTCTTTCTCTCCATAAATACCAGTGCACAACGTTCTCAGGGTATGATCAGGCGGAAGAGTGCTCTCATGTTTCACCCCCCCACACACACACACACACACACAGCTGCACAGTAAACGCAGCCCAAAGAGAAAGAAAAATGGGGTGCACAGCAAGAGTAGGGCTGCAGAAATAATTAGATTTTAATCCTAATTGCAATTTTGTCCTCTACAGCTATGTAATAACAAAAACACTGTAATTAATGCATTCCATTAACATCAGAATTTGATTGGATGTTTAATGCATCATAATAAAGCTTTTCTGGTTATAAACATCACGGCTCAGTCATGGAGTTATGAGTACAACGTGGTCATTAACCAGTCTCTGACATTCCTGCTGCAAGCATCTATATACATCATTCGTATAAATCGCAAATCACAGGGTTGCACATCACGTCATGCCCAATTTAAGCACATAGATGGATGTTATATGTGAATCTAGTGTACAAAAGTGGCTCAAGCCACCATGACCCTATAAAATTTTAGATGCACATAGTTTTGATATTGATAAAGCAGTAACAAAGGTCATAAAGCAGACAATTAATCACCACTTTTCTTCACCTCAACATACCAGCACTTTTGACCCTCTCAGCAATGTCCAGACACACCCCTCCCCCATCCCTGCAATGAGGATCCAAACCCCGCCTCTCCTTCCTCTTCAGTGGTCCAACGGTTTTGACTGACAGCACTGCTGAGTCTCCAGCTTCCCCTGGTGGACCACCTGGGAACAGGATGCTAATGCTGTTCTGGCCCAGAGGAGCTCAGCACGTGTGTCCATCATCCGTCAGCTGCCGATGCCTTTGGCATAATTCAAGAGAATAGGAAAGACTCTGGGGATTTGTTATACTTCTGCATCATCATCATCATCTTCTTCTTCATCATCATCACTGACTCCAAGTGACCTCTTACAGTTAGTGAAACCCATGATACTTTGTCCTATATAAGGACAAGGTGTGTATCAGAGCTAATTTAAGTTTAATAATCCATTAACGACCATTAGTTACAGTGTAATTGATCTGATGCTAAACTAAATGAAAGAAGTAATGAAGATTGCTGTAATTTCAGATTACCATTGTTGTATGGAAAGGCAACAGTGCATAATGGTCAATTAATAAATGTCTTATGCCACATCCAATTTATGAACCTGCTTTATAAATACATTCTATTGATTGGACAGTATACTGATGTGCTTCAGAACTGTACATAAGAAGTCTTCAGGAATGACTGGTTTCAATTCAGCACAATCATATAGACCAGAACATCAGCACAGTAGTAACATTTCACTTTAATCCATCCTAAATCTTACTACAAAAAGCAATTTTCTGATTTCCCCTTGAACACAGTACTGTATGGTATATCTTAAGCAGAGCCTGTGCTTTTGAGATTCATCTTATTTAGGCTTTTGCCCAACTGGATGGGCTGGGAGACTTAATTCAGGGATACAATAAGCTGCTTTTGCACCGCTCGAGAGCAATGACAGAGAGAGACAGAAAGAGAAACAGACCAGACAGGGGGACAGAGAGAGAGAGAAATAGAAGGGAGGTTCATATCAAAATTAGTATCCCTTTCGTCTTCTATCACCAGTAAGTGACTAACTCACAGCAATGTGAATCAAAAAGAACCTCACAGCCACTTCCTGAAGACTCAGATTACCCAATAAAAGGCCACATAGGTGACCTATGCTCATCGCTAAGCCAGTGTCGGTATGTGATCTCCAGAGTACAAACAGTAAACAAATATACACTCCCTCCAAGATTTCTGCATATAATAAAGAAAAATAGGTACAAGTTAGGAAGCTAACATATACATTTAGCAGTAGTCTCTGTCCTAGAAAAGTGTCATGGTATTATGGTTCTTTGCCCTAGAAGTCACTCTGGGAAAGAACATTTAATGGCAGAAGATCAAGATCTTGATGTTGCAAAACATCTGCATGGTGACTTGCTATCAAGGTTAAGTAGATTGTTAGTGTATGTAAAGGCCTTTAAGATGCCATGCTGCCAAAGCACAAGAGTTCAATTTCTCCCACATACCTGTAAATCAGCTGTAAATCAGCCCATGAATTCAGCTTTCAGGATTTTAATATATGTTCTCCATCATTTCAATCCTAACTTCAGTATATTTTGCAGTAAGGTCAAACACACCTCTGTCATGTTTTTTGCAGTAAGGTCAAACTATACTAGAATGTTCTTGTACATAGACTATTTCTGCATTTGCAGACTCTCCTTGAGTTATACCTCTGAATAACCTCCCAGCAGCCTCTGCAGGGCCAACAACTCACACACGTCCTCTGTGGAAGCATGGGGTCTGTGTCAGCCCCACCCCTCTGAGCAGTGGCAGGACCACCAGGCAGGTACGTAGACGCCTCCACCACCCCCCTGCCCTGTCCTGTACCCCCTGTACCACAACTACATAGAACTAACCAAATGAAAGATAGGCTTTTATAGAATCAATAAAGAATCAACAATAAACTATATAAGAGTAAATATATTAAAGCATGGGAAACATCAAATAAGACTAAATGCAATTATTTCATTCGTTCTGTGCTTTTCACTGCTGGTGCTCAAAATGCACTTAGTGTTTTAATCTTGTTGGGGAGTTTGGCGTCTTCTACTTGGGAGACAATCACAGTCATTGTAGCTGACATTTCTGGGTCACACTCAAAGCAATGTGGCTAAATTATGCTCGCCTCACCTTTGTGAATATAAACGTTTACCCAATACAAAATATATTACATATAAAATAGTGAATCTTGGTGAACCTAATAAAATGTGTTAACATATATTACCCAGTCTTTAGGATTTAGGAGAGAAAATGTATAATTTTTTTCTTTGCAATAAAGGGAGAAGTGCTGATGTGATAATTTAGTCATATGAATTCAGGGTCCCTTGATAAACTGTCTCCTTGAATCCTTTGAATAAATGGAGGCTTAAACCACCCACAGACACCAATCCAGGCGTGACTGTAGACAGCGCACTCAGTGGTTATCCTCCCTCTGGTGAGCTCAGAATGCCTTTCTGCGTCCTAACTCACACTGTGATTTATCAGGAACAGACAGAAACAAAACTACACAACACTGACATTCTGAAGACAGGCTGCCGTCTAATAGCGAACTTGGGTTTACATACATTACTGAACCATCAGCAACAAAAACACTTCAAACTTTCATGTGTTCTCGCGCCGGTGTCTGACATACCTGCGGCAGAGCTGAGGTGATCTGGCGCTGAAGAACATCTCGCTCGTGGAGCGCGTCCTGAAGCTTGGTCTGTGATTGGATCAGAGCTTCTTGTGTCTCGCGTAAAGATTCCAGAAGCTTGTCTCTCTCGTCCAACATATTCACCATCAGCTGTTCGAAATTGGATTCTTGATCCGAGCCGTTCTGGGAACCTCTTTGGGAACTCACCGAGTCCCCTTCATTAATAGTTGGCATCACTTCGCACATCATATTGCTTATCGTTTGGATCGCCTATTTAAAAGTGTTATTCTGCTGAATTCCGGTCAAAACAGATGCTTTGTTAAGACAATTAATTCTTCATATCACTCAAATCGCCCCTAGACATCAGCAAGACCGTGTCATTAAACCCACGAGATTTGAACGTGCATAGTCTATCGTTCGTTGTAAAATCCTTGACCTTTACTTATTTCATGACTGTGGGCTTTTCCACTGACACTCTCCATCCTCGAGCTGTTCACTTGAAATTCTAATGCATCCGGGCGGACTGGTCTTTCACACTGGGACTGTTAACATCTGCAGACGTCTCGCTTATGTTCCGATCGCAATAGCGTTACAAAACCTTCGCCGTTCCTTCGGTTTAACACCCACCAGTTGCCATTAACATTTCACTTAACAGTGTAACGTATGTCTGCCGCATCCTCCATATCCGCCTGCCATCCCCATCCACGAGCCGACTACTCCTCCCTCTACGAGCTCATTCCTGCTGCCGCCACTACCGCCGCTTCGAAGGAACAGAGCGACTCTGCTATCTCCACAATAATACACGCATATTTTATCGACAGTAACGCGTACAGTGTCGAATATTGCAGGCCTGATAGTTAACAGCCCTTGCGTGCGTAGAAAATGACATATCCGACCGGCGTGTATCGCGAACGCTCCAAAAAACGCCGGAGTTCCTCACATCAGCACCACGCGACTGGTCTACGTGAATGTCATGCACAGCAATGCCAGTGAGGAGTCTGAAATAGAGCCATGCGCAGCGCCCCCTGCTGGGCGCCCTCTATAAATGACCAAACAGAAGAAGTACCGATGCATCAATTCTCCAGAATGTAGTACTGATATTGTATAGATGTTGTTGAAAATAAACACTTTACCAGAAAATGGGTTGAAAACCCCATGCGCAAAAAATTACAGTTGTATCGTCACCTTTCGCCGCTAATTGATATACGAAATGCATTCGAACATAGGGCACGTGTAAAATCTATTCCACCATCACTTATGCTTCTTGTTTTTAAGCATTTTCTTTAGAAAAATTAGTCGGCCACTCCTTCACGCCACCACCACTTTAAAAATACCCAGATGACGTAATGTTTTTCAGTTTTATGGCCATCATATATCTGTTTTACTAAGTCATTGGTTATGAATAACTGAAAGATATCCGATTGGTGGACTAAGCTTGCAGTGGGGAGCTGCAGCCAATCCCCGGCGCGTGCGAGAAGCGCGTGCCTGTCAGAAGTCTCGCGTGAAAGAACGCGGGCGGCGGGGTCAGTTCCATGATGGCCGAAGATCCTGGAGGAGCTTATTCCAAATTCTCTTTCATTTTTCTTAGTTTTCCCTTACCTCTGCTGGAGACATGGCAGGGCACACGGCCTCGCTAAACGACCAGAAACTCGCGTCGTCATGCCCAAGAAAGGGAACAGAAAACGGCTGAAATTTCGAGCCGATGATGTTTGCTCGGAATCAGGTATTTTAACGCCAGCTAGTAGCCGGCACGCTATGTGCAGGGCGCAGCCCCAACCTTATTACCACCAATAAAGGACAACTCGCTAGCTATCTTATTAGATTATCTAACACGCTAAAACGTTATCTTTTCAGAAATGCAGTGCACTGTGCATTAAGGATTTTGTCATAATCTGCTGGCTAGGTAGTGCGATTGGACCTGGGTGTATCCGGCTGAACTAACTAGCTGGCTAAATAACCCGATTAGTTGATGTCAGGCTAGCTAAGTGAATATCACTTGTGTATGTAGTGGTTGCAAACCTGCTAAAGTGGATATTCTGATGCAGTAACAGTGTCTGATTATGCCAACGCGGACCCTGCGATTGTGAAGTCGGGGAGAGTGAAGAAGGCTGTTGCCAATGCCATTGAAAAAGAAGGTAAGCGCGCGCACTAAGTTCATGACTGCGACGATGGTGCCAACTCATTTATTTTCTTTCTAGCAGACTAGCGTAGGTAGCCGACATTAAAAAGAAAAACATATCACAATGTCGTGTTTTTAGCGCTAAATATAATATCGTGGGTGGTGTTGTCACGGTCAGTGAAACTGCTGCGCGGGCTCGAGGCCTCCCAGGGGCCCGTGCAGGAAGTGCTGACGTCAGCGGTGGGCGTGAGCGAGGACGCGCGTGACGGCAGCGAGGGGCGGGACTCGGAGGAGGGAGACGGCGAGAGGGGCTCGCGCAAGAAGAAAAACAAGAGGCGCAAAGGTACCGCATGGGCCACATGGCACAAATATGATTATGACAGCGTTATATTTAAACAGAGAAAATATTTACAGTATACAAGTTATACAAAGTTGTATAGTTACAGTTATATATGTATTGCCTGTCATACTTTACTGTAACAGAAAGTCATATTATGTACTGCTTTTCCATCTTGAAATGTCGAAAATCTAAATCAGTGTAAAAAGTGCAAAATGTAAATACTGCAAACCAGTCATTATGCTTCACCTGCACGTGCGCAGACAATGTAATTATGCTTGTGTCCTTGTTCATGTTTAATTCACTCATACTGGGTAATGGCCGTAAAAGGCCACGCAGTTTACTGCTGTTTTGGTGCCCCACCAAGTCTGTTAATCATGGGTGGATGTTGTGTTTACCATCTTGGTTTGCTTTTTTGTTGACGGTTTCATCATTGGAGGATATTGTGACTTCAGTTTCACTGGCCTCACTTTTTTTTCTAGTTTTAAGAGCTTTATTCAGTGGTGGTAGCTCAAAAATGCTCTCAGGCAGCAAACAGGCTTGTTTTATGTGCAAGCAAAAACAAAGTGAATGGATGTTTATTTCTGCTGTGTAATACACTGCATCTATCTTTATCAAGTAAAAATACAAAAGCTTATTATCAACAAAATCTATCGTGATACTGTTCTGTCAAATTGGTATAATTGCCACTTTAGGTATGTCAGCGACTGTCAAGGATGTGAATAAAGTAGGAAGTAAATTTTTGCAATTGACTTGATTGCCGTGGTTAATTTAATGATGCATTCTTGTAGCTGGGAACTTTGGTGTATGAATAGAAATAACACATTCTGCAATGGCACTATTTGTGTTTGTAGAAAACAGTGAGAGCACCGATGGACAGGAGTATCCCGTCGACATATGGCATGTTCTCGCTGCGTACATACGTCCTGAAGATGTGTGCACGTTTGCACTGATCTGCAAGAACGCCTGGACTGTCACGTGCACCGCGGCGTTTTGGACGCGGCTGTATAAGAGGTAGTCAGATCGGGCTAACTCGTCTTTATAAATGCCAGGTTGAATTAAGCAAAGAAAAAACCCCTTTTACCTATTGCACAAGGTCAAGACATCGTAGCCTGTAATGGGTCGAATATTCAGTTGAGTTTTAATAAATGATGTAAAAAATCAATAGTTGCAGTCAGTTGCATGTGGATGTGTGCTTGTGTCTGCTTTCTTCAGTTATCTTTTCCCTGTACTGTAATTGATCCATCAGTGCAACTTTATCTTCTCTGGTTCTCTCTGTTGAAGACACTACAATGTTGAAGTTGAGCTCCCTTCCCGCCTTCATCCAGACTCCGTTTCACACATGCGTTGCCTCCGCGCCCGGGTGATCCGTTCCCTCTTTCATTTCTATGAGCCGTTTAACCTGCGCGTGTCCAAGAGCCCCGCCGTCCCTGACGCCACGCCCACCACACTTCTGAATTCCAAGGTTTTGCAGCCAGCACCGCCTCTCTCCACTAAAGGTCTCCATTAAATGTCACGTAAATGGTGTGAAGTGAGTCCGTGATCATTTGTCTTCCGCTGTCGCAGTGTTTGCTGTTTTGGGTCAGTAAAGTATCGGGAACGAGACCAGAGCCCATGTGGGAATTCAACTTCAAGTTTTTGAAGCAGGTAATGTTTGGTCGCTACTTTTAGATGTGTGGGCCTCACCGTAGGAAGTGTCACATCGCCGAACCAGATGGCGTCAGATTGATGTGTGGTCCTTCCTTTCCAGCCCGTGAAGATGAAGAACGGCCGTGCCTGTGGTCTGGCACTGCCTAGGCAGTATAAGGACGTCCACACCAATCCCGATTGCGACTGCTGTCTGCTGCGCGTCACCACGTTGAACTTCATCTTCACTTCTGTCGTCATGGGCCTGACTCTAACCCTGGTCTGTGATCCTAAAGACCGCGTTTTGGTTTAATACCATACCCATAGTACCAGTAGTCATACTTGAAATTCTTTAATAACCCATCCTGATTGCTATTTCCACACAACTTCTCCCCTCTGTCAGGTACCCAAACTGGTTTAGTTAGGTTCTCATCTGTCCCTGTTCAGAACAGCAAGTCTTCACTGTCTGCTCAGGTCAGATAGTGTGATGCGAGTCTAATTTGCTCGGTCAGTCTAATTCATGCCGACTCCTTTTCCTGTCTCTTTGCAGTTCACTATTAACGTGAGCACGGACATGAGGCACCACCGGGTACGCCTGGAGTTCCAGGACGCCCCTGTGCTCCGTGGTAGGAAACCCAGAGGGGAGCATGGCGTCCAGGTTGTGCTGGACCCCGTCCACAGTGTGCACCTCATTGACTGGTGGCACCCTCAGTTTCCCACGTCCTCGTACTAGCCCTGCTGACGGTGCTGGAGAAGGACGCGGCGTCTTCAAGAACCGCTTCGCATCGCACTTTGTCCTCATTTGCATTTTAGCATGTTCCTTTCACGCATTAGCGCTGACTCAACGCTAGGCCGTCTAATTAGCAAGCTGCCTCGTGGGTTTTGCTCTCATGGGGTTCCGGGTTGACTTTTGCTGTTGTGTGCTGGTGTAAGGGTGTGATTCCTCTTAACTATAACCGCACGTGAAAGACTGATTTCAGATTGATGTAAAAAGGCAGCTTCAGTTTTGCATTGCGACACGTGTGTGCCACCATGACCACCGTGTCAGCACCCAGCATGCATTTTGGATTTGGCCTCAACTTTATTTGTACAGACTCCACTATGCTCTTGTAAATGGCTAAATACAGTAACCCTGTACACTAAACTGATCAATACCGCAGCACTTTCGAAAGATCCTTCAAAATCACTAACGCATCAAATTCTAGTGTGTTGCTTTGTAACGATCCTTCAAAGGCAGAATGTGTATGAAAAGTTACATGGAGCAAGTTTGTGCAGTGGCCTATGTGACAGTGATGGTATGCAGTCTGCCTAACCGTTAAAGGACATGTCCACTGTTTTGTTTGTTTTTCAGCCCACACCTCCTTTGAAATTGTCTTGTCATTTCTAACTGACCTTGTCAGGTTCTTCAATGGGATCTCCAGTAACTGGGCTGCCTCTTGTCAGACTTTATCACAGACCAGTGAAGCAGTGACGTTTACGCCTTCACAAGCCCCCAATAAACATCTACCTTTTTAAAAATGGCCTGCATAGTCACATCCTTACATGTCATGAAAAGATGTTATTGTAGAAGTTTACAATTGGTATGGAGGACCCTGCTGTACGTTGGAACATGAGTGTAACGTACAGTCACTCGGGGCATGTTCTTAAACATGAAATGCACTTGTTTAGGGTGTGGGGTTTTTTGTTTTTAAGAAGGAATTTTGTCTGGGATTTTGAAGGTTTAAATGACCACCCTGTTGGACTTTGTTGAAAAATACATGGTTACGAATGAGGGAAGTAGTTACTTTAAAGATATGGTGTCATAGTTTCCTTTTAAAGCTTACGTTCTTTTGCAGAACAG
The DNA here is from genome assembly GCF_052324685.1 of Brachyhypopomus gauderio. Taxonomy (NCBI): domain Eukaryota; kingdom Metazoa; phylum Chordata; class Actinopteri; order Gymnotiformes; family Hypopomidae; genus Brachyhypopomus; species Brachyhypopomus gauderio. Next base: position 23,172,069 of record NC_135211.1, on the reverse strand, counting down.
TCACGTTTATGACATGTCATGATTAGAATTTCTTTTTTAAGGACGTGTAATTTTCAAATGTGGCATATACCAATCTATTAGCATGTTCGATTCTGAGATATATGTACCATCTGGCTAGAACTGCAGAAGGCAAACTTGATAATGATCTGTGGGTTGTGACAGGTCCTCCTCTGCCAAACCTCAGATCATGTGTTCCAAGTTATGTTCAGTGGTACAGTGCATGGCTGGTGTTTTGCTATATTAGCTGTAGGGCTTTGGGCTCAATGGAGTTGCAGTGTTTTTTAGACGTGACTGAAACCTTCGAAGAGCCGCGTGAGTGGAACTTTTCAGTCATGCATGTTTATCTAATTAAATGGCATGTGGTTGAACTTGGCTGGAAAGATTTTCCTTTTCAAGTGTGGTTCCCTGACCAGATGTTCACTGGTCAGGGTAGTTTGAAGTAAATGAGGTTGTGGTTTTTCTCCTCTGATCAGTTCTGGAAGTGTACCTTCTATGGCAGTGTCACTCAAATATTTAGGAACGGCTTTTTTTGTTGGTTTTTTTTTCTCCTCAGTATTTGTTTTAACCCTCAGTGAATGCCTGTAAATTATTTTACTTGAGTGATTGGGCATTGACATGATTGTTGAAATAAAACAATGTGTCCACCTGTCTGTACCAATTGGTGTAACCTGTACAAATGAGATGTTAAAATACTGTGTGTGTGTGTGTGTGTGTGTGTGTGTGTGTGTGCATGCGTGTGTGTTAGGATCACTATTAGAATCTAACGTCATTCCAATGTATCCACTTAGTTAAAATAGAGGATCAAGACCACTAAAGAAGCAAAGATGCAGTGGTGTTCAGGCAATAAGAGCTGTCTTCACTGTAGGTGCCCCCCCCTCAGCAGCTGCTGGTCCAGACAAGTTGAAAATTTGCATAATTTATATTTTGCATGAATTTACATATACTTCAGTTTGAAACAAAAATATTGACTAATTGCTGCAGTATGTCCATGTAGTGGCTATAAGATTGAGATGGTGCAGGCCGGCTGACGGAAAGACACCTATTTACAGCGCAGTGTGAAGATTTGCTCCAAATTAGATTGGATTGGCCTCATGAGGGAGTCACACTAGTGATTCTTGTAAAAAGGAATTGAAGCTGTTCAGCATAGCTGTAACCAACACATGACTCTTACTTTGAAATGACTAAGTGATGGAGATGATAATTCCTCTTCCCAGGGAGACCTTGTTTTTGTATACTATCCTGGATTTTGAGAAAATTGCATAATATAAGAAAGTGTTTGCAAACTAGTCCCAAATATTTAGATTTTTTAGTGCGTTTCCACCAATACTTGTCAGTATAACAAATATTTTAACAAACAAAAAAGTGCCTTTAAAGTGTGGATTAGCAGTTAAAATTTAGACAGTGCAAGACTTTGATGCAGTGTTCCATAAGTAGGTACATTGGTTGGCCAAATGTACTTTTCAAATGTAGGTATAAATGTAGGTATAAAAAGGTATATCAAATATAGGTATAAACACAGAAATTGTGTAAATGATTCTAAAGAAATATGCTGATGTTTTTAACCCTGCGGCTGCCACATATTGATGCCCATCTTTGAGTAGGCCGTTCCCTGATCCACCGCCACTCTGATGCCACCACAGCAGGTAACAGGTGCTACTGGGAGGCCCACTCAAAGAGGCCAACGCAAAGCCAACCCTGCCTCCCTTACAGGGCAGGGAACCCTGCACAGCCGCATGTCAGAAATTACATCTGTTGGTCCAGCCTCACAGTTATTACTGTGTTTCATGGGCAGGATCCTGATCACTCCAATGTAGCAAGTGCTGTTCTAGAAGGACCGGAAGTGTTTGTGTTCTTATTCACGTAAATCAGATTTTATAACGTTATGTTTGTTTTCTATCAGAAAAAATAAGTTTTTGCTTTTGTTTTTAATATATGGATTAATTTTGATGTTGTGAATTTATTAATAAATTTGAAATATCTGTAAAGTACACTCATGCTAGAAAGACAAGCATAGGGAAATTATACGTTGACATGAATAACAACCATTCACCAATCATCTTTCAGGCATGTGACAGACTTAATATTGACCAATCCACATGAAACTAATGGTCTAAACAGCGAAGTACTTTCTTCAAGCCAAACTATCACCGCTGGGGGGCACTATTGCTAAGGTCAATATGAAACAGGCATATCTTGTACATGGTTTACTTTGGTGATATAATAGCATTTAAATCATGCAATGAATTGACTGTATATTAATAGATCTTATAATGATCTTAATGTATAATATATCTTATAATAATAACAACAACAATGTATAACAGATATTATAATAATTATAATGTATAATAGATCTTATCAGTGCTAAGTTGCACGGACTAGCTAAAATATGGTTGGACCCTGTGGATCGCTGCTTGTAGTTACAATAATATGATTTTTGCAGCACCAAATAGTAACAGTGCATTCCACAAACAAGTTATAGTGGACTTTAATGTAATTCCCTTTCACCATATGTGTTGTGGAGAATGACACTCAAGATCAGATGTGTAGTACCACATATACTTACAACTGCCTTATAGCAATTCTGGATACTGTGATAACCTGGATAATACTGGATAACCTGTGGTTATAATTCACATTCACACTCTGCTGTGGTCCTTCTAAATTGTGCCAACTGTAGCCTTATCATTTCTAATCCTGCACCAAAACAGTGCTGCGGAAATCGAGTATCGATTAATAAACCCAGCATCCTGTAGTACTTTGAGAAACTCAAGGCATGGAAATATAAAGAGACTATCAAAACAAAGGGAAAAATGAAAATTTGAATTATGCTTGTGGATAACTTTTGTGATGTGGAGTTGTGAATAAGTTCCATTTCTTAAATTCAGACCCATGTCATCTCTTACATGGACGTTTATTCATGAGGTCAGGTGCTGAAGGCCTGGCTCACAACCAATGTTCCGATTCATCCCAAAGGTGTGCAGTGGTGTTGATGTCAGGGCGCTATGGAAACCACTGGACTGTTTCCCTACCAACCCATAAAACCATGTATTTATGGACCTCATGTTTTTGCACAGTTATATCTTTAGCAGGCTGAATCACAGAGTTGGAAAAGGACTTGCTAAATCCACCTTTTGTTTTAGTTTCAGCCACCAGTCTTGTTGATGAAGGTACTAGATTTGTCTATTCTTCTAATTCAAGCACAGTCAGATTTCATGGTGAGTGGAAATACATGTTATCAAAGCCACAGATTTTCTGCTGGATTTGTGTCAGGGACCTTTGTTATCTTACAGTGTTAGCAGCAGAATACTCAAAGATCAGTCGATTTTATCCTGAAGCAAACAAGAAACACCACACGCATTGGCTAATTTGCCTTGTTTGTAATCTGGAAAGTGACTGGCTGTATTTAGCAGGTTTATATTGGTCACTAATGTGTTGATTGCTTATTTAAGCCAGGTATTTGACCTATATTAATAATAATTACCTAAATTATAATAATTGTTTACATTCTTCAAATGCTATGTTGATGGTTATAATGTGTATATACAGTCAAGAAATTTAGATTTGACTGATTATTTATTTTTATTTTAATTTTCAGTCATAAAATGGCAGAATGGAAGGATTTGGAGGGGGTTATGAAGATCATATGTGCTATATCTGAATGGAGGGGATTACATGCAATCTGTAATGAAGACGGAGTAAAACACAAGATTCACTTCATACACCTCACTAGGTTGGTGATCATTTCTGTCTGAAAGGGAGTCCATTAAAATTAGAAGCACACTTGTTTCCTCTTAAAAAAGCAAAGTTCGTAATTTCGTCCAGGGAAGAATGCTCTATGAGAAGGACAGGACATACAGCAAAGCCGAAGTGTGAATACACACACACACACACACACACACACACACACACACACACACACACACACACACACACACACACACACACACATACGATACCGTAATGCTAAGAGTATGCAATAGTTTGACACTTACAAGCGAAATAACGAAATACATCTCCCACAATGCAGCGCAGCCCTGTCATTGGTGGCTGGAGTTGTCACAAGCGTGTACAGGTGACCGGGCACAGCGAGCCACAGTTAACATCACGGGGGAGAGCAGAAAGAAAACAAATAGCGGACCGCCGGGAGTGGGACGACTTGAAATTATTGAGAACTTATAGAAGGGACTGTTTCGCACAGTTTCACTTCCACAAGGAACTGATACTAGTGTGGTATTGTTACTGCTGTAACGGCACAGGGCTGTGCGCTTCTAAAACCTGGTTCTAACTTTGTACTTTGTGACCTTCAGCGGGTAAGTGATAGTCTCTTACGGCGAACTGTGTCCAAATACGTCCGAGCTTAGTTAACGTGCATTACTGACCTGCTTCAGTTTAGGGGCTTACGGGCAGTTCAGTGTTCTACGTGTTGATATATTATTGGTAATCGCTTTAGGTCGTTGTGAAAGTCGTTGGATCAGCCACAGCATATTTGGTCTCATTTGAAATGAAGAGAAAAATCCGAAAACGGACTGAAAGTATAAAAGTAATGGACAAATAATTACTTTCAAAAAGACTGTGGCACTTCCACGTCTGGGTAGTTGTACATACTATGTTTAAATCCCAGATGTAGTGTATCGCATGATGATTTAGGCTTTGCTGATATTTTTATTTCCCCAGAATGTTTTTTTATTTTCATTTTATTTTACGCCCAATAATGAATCGCAAAGCCCGCGCGCTTGATCGGTGGCGCTGAGCTCCTTCATTAGCGACACTTGAGCCGCGTCTCCAAGTTTAGCGTTTGTGATGTGCGTTACGTAACGCCAACTTTGCTGGAAAGCTCAGAACTGGAGCCTAATAGAGACTGTGCAGCCGACCCCCACCAATGGCCGGACTCACCCCCCCGCCAGGCCTAACCGACTCTATTTACACACAATGTGTAACAGAGCGCAAGTTATTTTTGTCGCTGTCAAGCATGCTCTGTTAAAACACTCGACTTAGTTCTGGCGTTGGAGGCCAGGCGAAGTACTCTTGACATATTTGGCACAGTCAGCATATGGATCGTACATGAGTTTTGTGGACACACATGACAGCAGTGAGACTGTACCAACGCAGTTCTCATGTACCGGGTTTGCTTTTTCTTCAAATAGACATGTTGAGTAAGCAGCACCCTGGCATATTTGTTTATGATCAGTTACGCTGACGATTTTGTAAAATCTATATTTGCTCTGTAGCCTCTGTTTTGTTGCGGTGGTGAACCTGTTCAGTGAGCTCACGGGACATTTCCTTCACCACCAAACTAGGTGGTCCTTGGGTGGAAAACAGCAAGTACAATTTTAAACATTATTCACACTTGTCATTTAGTTATTGAACTAAATATCATTTAGGTGTCTATTAACTTGCACACTGTGGGCTCATAGTTTGTGTGTTCATTGATACTTATCACCCTCCTTCAATTACAGAAGGAATTCTTATGCTCATGGAAAGGTTGAGGATTTTTCTGTGATTTGATTAGTTCAACAGTGCACGTATGTGTACGGAGGGCTGAGCAGTGATTGGGGGGTTGTGCAGCTTCAGGAAATCTTCTGTGCAAGTTGTACATGTTTCAGTGCAAAAATGCCTTTTGTGTCACATTCAAATGCACAGAGAGACAGACTGAGATGTTTCTGCAGTACGTATCTTATGCCTCTACGCATTTCAGTCACATCATGGTGAGACAGGCAGAAAAACAAAGTCTCCAAGAAGCTCAGCTTGAAAATGCTTCTTAACACGTCTGAACACATCTCTCCTCCCTCATGCTGGGAGATGTCGGATGGCTGAAAGGTCACCAGGGTGCGCATGGGTTGCACGCGCCGATGAACATGTCTGTGTGCGTGCCGTCTTAACACTGTATCATCATTTCTAACAAGTTCAACTCCTTTTTGTGGATGACCATAAACCACAGATGACAATAAATGTGAAATTTCTCACGTCTGGTAATCAGCGCTGGTTCCTCTTCTTCAGTGTGTCAGGCAATGAGTATAAATGCACCAGATCTATATCACCATTTAATATAACCAGTACATTTGTTGAAGTTCTTCCCTACATTTTCTTCACTACAATTTTGACAGTGATTTGGCTTATTCTCCTCAGAAATGCAAAGTCATAGAAGAAAGATTGAATTCAAGGTTTACAAAGAGAAAGTAGGAGAGGGGAAGGGAAAGATGGAAAGAGAGAAAGAGGAAGAGTGATGGGGGAGAGAAATACAGAGAAAGAATGCGGGTGGGAGGCAGGGAGAGAGAGAGAGAGAGTGAGAACTGCCTGGTGTCTGTAGCGAAGACATTTGCACCAACTTGTCATAGTATTACACGCTGGTTCACTAATACCTCAACAACACCTATGAACACCTTTCCATACGAAACTGAGTACGGTTGCCTCCTAGTGTGAACATGTAGTTGTTGTCTGTTTAGAAACAGCCTGCTTGCTGCTTGAAGTACTGGAGCACTGAAAGCCACACCCACTCACCTGTGCAGCCATTTTGGAGACCATGCTGTGTGACCGTCAATATTTGCCTTGCCTCACCTCTCCAGCCATGTGCCATCCTGAGGTCTCCGGTCATGACTGCAAGGTTGCCGCCAGTTCTGTGCTTCCGAGTCGCGGGGCGGCTAGCCTTGCTCGGTCCGGTCGGCCCTGCTCAGCCCGGTCCTCGGTCGTGGTACCCAGCTTGGTCTGTGCCTGAAGCCCCTTTGACTGGCAGCTACTCCACACTGACTCTAAGTCCGACCCAGTGGGAGTGGTGAATCACCGTATACTGGCTTCATTTTGGACTGTAGTGTGGAGCACTGGCTTCATTTTTGACTGTAGTGTAAGAGGCCTGTCCTAAGACTATTTCAGCTACACACTCTTGGTTAGCATAATTTCATTAAGCCCAGCATGGCAGTGGCCGGCTGTTGCTATGGAAGCATGACCCCATCGAATTGTGGCAGTAGCGGATGTGTAGCAAGACTTCCTCTCTCGCACTCTCGCATTTCTTCTTTCGGTACGTCTCTTCTGCATCGCGCCGTGATTTAGACGCTCTTGCTGTGAAGGCCGATCAGCTTTTTTGTTGAACCGGTTAACTGGCTTGCTGCACTTTTGCCTGTAATGGCTTATTTCTACGAGAGCGAGACGTGCGTTCGGTCTTCTCATGAACCGACGTTCCGTCACCTCTCTGGTGTTGAAGCACGTGACATTCAGACGCCACATGCGAGGGCGTGTGGAGTCTGGATCCTTCTTACCAGATAGCGCCTCATCTGCAGGCGGCCCAACGGGCCGGGGACTAGGCAGCCTTCCAGAGACCCATGGCTTGCCATGTCAAAGGTGCAGACATTCTTCCATGGAGACCTTTGGGGGATCTTAAAGCAGTTATAGCGTTTGATAAAGAATCCATCTCTCAACATTCGGGCCACGTTCCATGTTTATTACGTATGTATGAGCGGATGGTGTGTACATGCATACCAGCTGTTGAAGGACGTCTGCTCGAACACATTTTATATGAGAGAGAGAGAGAGAGAGAGAGAGAGGGAGAGCAAGAGAGAGAGAGAGCAATAGAGAGAGAGAGAGAGAGAGAGAGTCTGTGCTTGGCTTCAGCTCTCTACAGTTGGGGACTTAATCCCAGTCCACACACACACGCACAGGGTTTATGTGAAATGCTCTGTGTTCTTTCTTTATCCTCTGACTCACTCCACAAAGCATTACACTTTTTCCTCCCCTCATGCCAACTAGGCAAAGGTTGACATGTTGTCGTGGTTGCCCTGCCTCTGGATGTCAGCCTCACCACTGCTGAGATGCAGGCCCCCACTGCGCCAGCCCAACACAGTGCAGCACAGAGTCAGAGGTTATCCTCCATTCTTCATGCATCCAACATGGCCTGCTGCTCCGACATCCATTGGTCAGGTCTGCTAGGCAGATAAGGTGCAGTTCTTTTCTGATAGCAGGGCATTCCTGTTGCCCACGTCAGTCCGAAGCGGCCACCGGTGCTGCTAATCTCCCTCCACATCTCCCGAAGGGCCAGTCACAAAACGCCACCTATGCTGCATAAAAATCACAGCAATGCCGCCCAGCCGGTCCGCAGCACGTCAGACGCTACACTGCTTCTGCATCGGAGTAAGAGTAACGCCAGACGCGTAGTGTGGTTAATAATAATGAGAAATAAAAAAATAAAAAAAACTTGCATGACTTGTTTTCATTGTCCCTCCGCTTTCCTGTCAGAAAGAGCGGGGGGGGGGGGGTATTAACACTGAAAACAGAAGTGGAGTGAAAAGTTTGTGCATGAGGCGCAGAACTAACCTGATCGCGTCTCCATTTCTCGTCAGCCATTGTCAGGAACTCCTTCGTTCTAAACACTGGCAGGCGGCTCGTGCCCCGGCCTCGTCGGCTGGCCCCGGACCCTCTCTTCCTGCATCGCCACCTGGGCTGTAAACGAACTGCTGTCTGAGTTAGCATGGGGCTAGGGCTGTTTAGCATCAGCTGAATAATGGCTGGTGGTTTTGAAGGCGGTTATTATGTGACCGGCTGAGCAGAACTCTCTGTGTGGGTTTATGTGAGGCACTTGACAGACCTTTTGAGGAAAGGCCAGGAGTGGTAGGGGCTCTCAGCAGAGATCAGAGGTTACAAACAGAACTGCAAGGTGACTGGCTCCATCAAACACGTTCTTTTAACGACAACAAAAAATAAAATAATGATAGTTTTAAGTGACGTTGGCGGTCAGAAAGGCCTTCCATTGCAGGTGCATTTCCTTGAACAGAGTCAGCAGAGCATAAACAAACAGGTTCTGGTTAAAGAGAGTTACTGTAATTATGTTTAAACGTGGAAATTCCACATGTAAACATAGACATAGAAGAATATTCTTACATCCATCACCTTGGTATAAAAAAATGACAAAAACAGTTAATTAAAATAAAGTTTTAAATAACATAAAATGAAAAATTAACTAGATAAGTTTAAATAAACCAAATATGATTAATAAAAGATATATAGTGCATAAAATCTAATTGAACATAAACATCTTGAGATAAAATATGAAAATAACAACAGAATAATTTAAGAATTAAACATTGAAAGTGCAGTGGTAGATGATCAGAGGGTTCTGTTTTAAACCTGAGCTGAATTCCTGGCCAAATAAGGATGTTTTATGCTCAGATTTAAAAACCATATAGTGTTGGGACTCTTCTAACATCAGGACTAACTAGCAGGACTAACTCACTAGTGCCTAATGATCTGAAAGCTCTGTCTGACTCGTAGCACTGCAGTGTATCAGATAGATACACTGGTCCTACACTATTACGTGACTTATAGACCAGTAATAATACCTTAATGCCAACTCTGTAGTGTATTGGCAGCCAGTGTAAGACTGAAGAATGGGGGTGATGTGTTCCCTTGTTTTGCTCCTAGTGAGAACTCTGGCAGCTACACTTTGAAACAACCGAGGCGTGATGTTTTCACCATCTTTTCAACAAAAAAAGTATTGTGAGTATCATCAGTATTGTGTTCCTGCGGTTATTCATATTAGCCCCTTCAAACTTGGTCTGTAGAGGCTAATGGAGACTAAACTGATAAATGCTAAAGTGGATATAATGGGTCATTTCTTCTTTATGAAATGAATAAGTCATCTACATCAGTCATCTACTTCATGAACAAAGCTTGTTTTGCAATGCTGCCACCTACTCATTGCCTCCTGCATTATGCGTACTAACAGTGACATTTTATCACCAGCAAACTGCTGTTTATAGTAACTGGAGTCTGTGTTTAAATCTACCTGCTCTTGTGGGCCCATAACCAAATGCGCATACAAAAATGTTTTGTTAAGGTAGTTCAAAGCCTGAAAGGAGCTCTGCCTGTAATGTGACAGGACCCTTTCTGCTGTAGCAGTTTGAATGGTTCCAGTGAGAATGTACCGGAACCTTGCCTGCTTTGTGCTGGGATCAAGTCCCTTATTGCAGCCAGTGTCTGGATTAGAAAGATGAGATTCAGCTGCCGTGAACACGCTATCAAAAAGGGCCAGATGAATTATGAAGGCAGCGATTCCCATTTTCCATCGCTCTTTGTCATTTTTTACTCATTTATATGTGGAAAAACACTGTAATCTATTCACCTATTCAGAGCAGCAGGGTGCCGTATGTCACCCTGTTGTTAAACGTGATCTACTTTGCCTAGCACAATATTGACTGTGCGTCCGATAATAACTTGCATATTAATGTTTTGATGTTTTAAAATCCTGAAAGGCATGTATGAAATGATATGTAAAGCCTATCGGTTCAGTCACTAATGCCACACCACACATGCACAAGTCCTACATAATAGTAGTTGTAAGCTTTATTTACATAGCATTTTTCATAGATTTTTTTTTACAGGGTTTACAATGTACTTGCAAAAAATAAACTAAAGCAGAGAATGGCCTTGGTCTGTCAGTGTTCTATAAGTGAATGTACTGTATGAGGGGTCAGGTCGTTGACAGTTGCCTTATGCTCAGAGGGACATGCTAGTCCGTCTATCAGTCTGTCAGTATTCACACACAGCTGGCTAAATGTCACCAGATATAAAGGGCAGCTTGTTGTAGTCTAATTTTTAGAAGGTAAACGATGACCCAAGTCCTCACGGGCTTTCTGAGTCAGGCATCACCAAACGATCTTTTCTTGTAAGTGCCCTTTTAACTTCCTCCTAAAATCACCCTTCTGCTCCAGCTTTCGTTTTTCTTTGCTTCTTTTTTCTTTTCTTTTTGCTTGTGATGTTTGCCTCCCCAAGCGAAGGTCTCAGGGGCATCAGGTGAAGTTGTCCGTGTGCGTCTGTAAACTCGCACACGGGGACTGCTGGTATAAACCTTGACTGAAAAGTCGCAGGCTATTGACCACTGAATCATTGTATCAGCTGACCTCTGAATTAATGAATCGGTTGATAATATAATCACGCATACTTTTCCTTGAAAAACAAGGAGGGGATTCTTGGAAGTAAAATTTGCGTCTAGGTGTGAGTGACGCACCAGCGTTTGGATAACCACTAGGGGGTGACAAAATGCCATCGCTGTCGCCTTGGCCATTATAGATTTAAAAAAATTGCCAGTGTGTCTGTGTTGAAGTAATAATCGTAAGAGAAAGATGGTATTGTACAATGTTCGCTGACCAGGCCCTTTGTCCAGTGCTGTGGTAGCCAATTATGTGGATACTGTTCCATTGACATAATGAACTTAGGAGATCTCTGGAACTTTT
>NC_135211.1:23088350-23158350 GCF_052324685.1 Brachyhypopomus gauderio | reverse complement strand
CACATGATTTGATTCCAACAGCTCCATCAGGTGTCATGTAGAATGACATTTGGAATGAGGATTACTCAGATGGAGATGGAGAATACTCTGGAACTGAAACCCGTTTTTGGATATTTTCTGTTGCTTTTTGTGTACTCTAGAAAATAAGTGATCCCTTGGTGGTTTAAACTATGGCAATGCAAATTTGGCAATGTAGTTGTATTAACTGTAGCAATGTTGGTAATTACTAATGGTCTGCAAAATCAACAATGGGTTGGCAAAGAATTAGCCATGATGTTTTAGCCAGAACACAAATCTACTTCCCCATTTCTATCTATGCAATTGAAACTGTTTATTTTTTCATTTTTTTGATTATTCTGTTTTTTTTTATTTGTTCCCCCAATCTCACGCCCTAATTTGTCCAGTTCCTTCAGGTAGATCCTGTTACATGACCGCTATCACAACCTTTCTCCAAGGCACATCCAGCCAATCAACACGTCTGTATGTGCTCCAGCAACATCTGGGGCAGAGTAGCATGCTTAGAGGATCCGCCTACCTGCCACAGGAGCTCACAGACACCTGTGATTGGCCAGCACCACCCATAATTCACAGGGGAGAGCGACTGACAGCAGAGCAACAGACAGCTGAGCAACAGACGTTTTCAGTGCCTCAAATAGTCTCTGTGTGGCATGTCTGTCATGAGCTGAATTCCCATGTATTCATGGTAGCATTTGAACTCACTGACTCCTCTTTTCTGTAAGCCCAGATGTTTAGACAAAAATGAAACTGGATGGCTTGCAAAATAGCAGTTCTTTGTTTTGGTCTGTAGACTAATACTTTATAAGACACTGAAAGCAGAAGTCACAAAGATCAGATGCGGAGTGATGTTTATGTTTATTCAGAGGTGAATACTAATAATGAGGTAACTCTGATTACTGTGTCACATGACAGCTGATTCATATGGGGAATTTGAATCATGGGACATATTGGAGATATTAAAAATATTTGACTGGACATTTTAGATATATTCTTCAGAATTCGAGCATGCTTACACCGCTAACACCATATTCATTGGCCAAAATGAAATAGCATTTTCTGATATTATAGTTTACATTTGGCTTAGTCTAATTCCCCCTTCTCATAGTTTCTAGTGTAGGCACAATTTCTATTTTTAACACAGGCCATCTTGAGTGCATGAGCTTGCTGGTTAAATTCTACAGTAAAGATTCGCCCCGTTCAAGTCCTCCATCAGATCTCTTATAGCACACACAGATGAGTGCAGAGTTCAGAGGTCAGAGAGGCACTGCACCAGCCAAGCTCCAGCAAGCTATGACTGATCTGACAAGTCATTTCCAGGACTTGAAGACAGTCCGATTTGATTGGATCTTCTCATACATTTTACTTGATCATATAAATATTATCCAGAACATGAGGCCTTGGCTAGGCCGGGTTTGTTTGCTAGTACACAGTGGTCTTTCGTTCTCCACCACGGGGTTCTGCTTCATGTGAAGTGAAGGAGGAAGGAAAGGAGCTGTGGCTTTGCGTGGTTAAATTTGCAGTTGAGCTGTTTGCCTGCCCCAGGAGGAGGCTTCATTCTGCCCAGGAGGAGGCTTCATTCTGCCCAGGAGGAGGCTTCATTCTGCCCCAGGAGGAGGCTTCATTCTGCCCCAGGAGGAGGCTTCATTCTGCCCCAGGAGGAGGCTTCATTCTGCCCCAGGAGGAGGCTTCATTCTGCCCAGGAGGAGGCTTCATTCTGCCCAGGAGGAGGCTTCATTCTGCCCCAGGAGGAGGCTTCATTCTGCCCCAGGAGGAGGCTTCATTCTGCCCCAGGAGGAGGCTTCATTCTGCCCCAGGAGGAGGCTTCATTCTGCCCAGGAGGAGGCTTCATTCTGCCCAGGAGGAGGCTTCATTCTGCCCAGGAGGAGGCTTCATTCTGCCCCAGGAGGAGGCTTCATTCTGCCCCAGGAGGAGGCTTCATTCTGCCCCAGGAGGAGGCTTCATTCTGCCCCAGGAGGAGGCTTCATTCTGCCCAGGAGGAGGCTTCATTCTGCCTCAGGAGGAGGCTTCATTCTGCCCAGGAGGAGGCTTCATTCTGCCCCAGGAGGAGGCTTCATTCTGCCCCAGGATGAGGCTTCATTCTGCCCCAGGATGAGGCTTCATTCTGCCCAGGAGGAGGCTTCATTCTGCCCCAGGATGAGGCTTCATTCTGCCCAGGAGGAGGCTTCATTCTGCCCCAGGATGAGGCTTCATTCTGCCCAGGAGGAGGCTTCATTCTGGCCCAGGAGGAGGCTTCATTCTGGCCCAGGAGGAGGCTTCATTCTGCCCCAGGAGGAGGCTTCATTCTGGGGCCTCGATATGCCAGTTGCGCATGCCACATAAAAGCCCAAACGGCCTGAATCTGCCCGCCCAGAAACAAACCATTTCCTGGCTACCACCAACATGTCTTCGGGTCACATGTACCCTGACTTCTGTTTAGGGCTGCCTGACACGTCACTGGAACAGGGCGTCCCTGAAAAGAGGAACGGAAAGTGAGGGTGGGATATTTTGGTCCGGCTTGCTTCACTGCTGCGCTAGACAGGATGAGGAGGGGTGAAACTGCGAGGTGTAGGTGGGGAGGAGAGCCGGCCCCTGGGGTCATGCCAGCTCTGCCCACATGCCTGTGGGCAGAAGGTGAGTGACAGGACCCCTGACTTAAGAATAGTAATGTGACCAAGCTTGGTCACATACACCGCAAACTTGTCGAGTTTGTGGGGTGTATCTTGCAGGGTCTACGTGCTGCTGTTAGAAATTATGTCTTTGATCTGAGCGCAGGTTTGCAGTTTCTTGGTGTAGCATCAGATCACGCACTTCGGTACAAAAATATGTTCCTAGATCAGTTTGTTTGTTTTTTTGAAAACTGCTGCTGCCAATTACCAGATTTCGTAAAAATTTATTAGTGTGACCAGATGAGAAAAGCAATGCGTGTGTTTGTGTGTTTGTGTGTGTGTGTGTGTGTGTGTGTGTGTGTGTGTGTGTGTGTGTGTTTGTGTGTTTGTGTGTTTGTGTGTGTGTGTGTGTGTGTGTCACTCTTACCCTCTGCCTGTCCCCTCTCTGGCCCCACCAAGCCAAACAATAAGTGAAGGTGTTATTCATTCTCTCCCTCCTCCATCACTCTCTCTCCCTCCTCCATCACTCTCTCCTTCCTCCCTCACTCTCTCCCCCTCCTCTTTGATGTGGACGTGCTGGGATGTCGTGTCCACTCTAACAATGCCAGACCTTGTGGCCACTGCCGCTGCTCAAGTGCGTTCCTGTCCAGTGTCGGCTGAGCTTGGCATTCCGCATGGGCGGAGCGGGGGAGCGTTGTGCGACAGAGTCTCGTCACACTCGACGACAGCCTGCGAAAGCAAACCACGTCCATGCCAGCCCGGTAGGATGAGCGAAAAAGCAGCGCTGCAGGAACCTCCCAGGCCGTTGCTGATTGGTGGAGGTGTGCTTCACCAATCAGCCTTTGCCTCAACCGTAGACACGTTTGACCAAATGAGCAAACCTTCAGCTATCTATATCTGTACGTCTCTGAATCAGTACGTTTAATATTGTTGGTGCCAAACTGAAAGGTGACTGCTGATAACACCAGGGTGATTGGTTTGTTTCTCGGGCAGCACACATGCTATCATACTGATAAAGATCAAAGTTGGGGCTGTGAGTGTCTGCCAAATGGAGAAAATGCAAAGAACACTTCCTCTAACTCTAAAGCAACTGTTACCAACCTGGGGCAGCCTTCACTTCAGCAACATTACAGATTCAATACCTTGTTTTCTGCTTGCCTGACTCCAGATGGTCCAAGCCTGAAGCTGCTCTGCTGTAAAACCAGGCCAGCTGTGCATCCACTGATCCAGAGCCAGCCGGTTCCGTTATGCCGCTCTGCTGGACTGGAGCCAGATCTCGGCCACCGTGCCGGTCACAAAGCCCAAGAGTGTCCAGTCGCCGGCCGGCACCACAAAGCCGGCAGTGTGTGGCCCGGCCTGCCCCGTCCGCCCGCTGAAACGTACACTGTGGACTAAATGCTGCTTCAGTGCTATCTCAATAGGCGCTGCCTGGCTTATTGTACCTCATGTACAAAGAGCTTTTCTCCATGGCCAACCCTACTCTCTCTGCCCTCCCTGTCTCAACACAACCAGGGATGAAATGCAGACATGACTTAGCCCATCTTAGCCCATCTTAGCCCATCTTAGCCCATCTTTCACTGCACCCTCAGGGAAATACATCCAAGATGCCCCTGCTTCTTCCTTCAACATAGTCCTTTCTGTCCTGGCTCCAGAAAACAGCAAAGTCATGGTGGTTTTCATCGGTTTGCCGCAGCGGGGCTAAAAAGGGGAACTCCTCCCCGCAGGGACTCCCCAGACCCCGGCAGAGACAGGGGAGAAGGGTTTGGGCCTTCCTGGAGGTGGATGGGTATATGGCAGAAGGTTTAGGGGTGTTTCCCACACGGAAAGGCCAGTCACATGAGTGCTAAGAAACACGAGGGCCACATGACTGTCACATGACTTCCCCAATCGGGAGGCTTGTTTTGCTGCTCAGTTTTGGTCCTTATTAATTTGGTGCACTGAGCGCGCACTGTACCACTGGCACAATGAAGAGACCTGCTATTATCTCACCATCCAGCCTGAAAGATCTCTAAACCACACTGGTTAATAAGCCATGCCATTATTTAATGTTGATGTGATGTGACATGATGTGATGGTTTGCTCTGTATGTTTAATAATATAAATCTCATAGATAAATCTATACTAGGGACGTGCCTAAAAAACATTTAATACTCTTTTACCAACCTACACCCTGACCGATCTTCACTAGTTCTCTGACTCTCGCTCTCATAACTCTCATAACGGGCCACTCAATGGAGGTTGGGTTCCCTTTTGAGTCTTGGTCCTCCCGAGGTTTCTTCCTAATCCCCACCATCATAGGGAGTTTTTCCTTGCCACTGTCACTTGCTCATTAGGGATCTGGACCCATACGATTGTAAAGCTGCTTTGTGACAACATGTAAAAAGCGCTATATAAATAAATTTGACTTTGACTAACTCAAGCCTCTCCCAGTATATGCATCCCAGTAGCAGACCCTCTTCTTCCTGGGTGTGTGTTCACTCCTCTCTCTCCACCCCCCCCAGGTCCCCCTCCACCTCTCGGGCTGGACTGTGCAGCGGCTGCCCGGCCCCCGCGCCCCCCAGCCATGGCGTCGCGGATTGGCCTTCGCCAGCAGCTGATGCGGGACCAGATGCAGCAGGAAGAGCAGCGTGAGCGCCAACAGCGCCAGCAGGTGGCGGCAGCGCTACACTACATGCAGCAGCGGACGCCCGGGCCACCAGCGACCTCGCCCGCCATCAACGCGCCCGCGTCCTACCAGACGGCCATGCAGGTGCCCGTGGAGGTGCTGAAGGTAAGGGCCGGGCCGCTGAGAGGTCGATCGGGGGGGTTCCTGGAGTTCAGGTCAACTTGGTTTGTTGTTAACTCACTACAACACTAAGTTGGAGAAAAAGGGTCGATTGTTTTGAGAAGAATGCGGAGGAACAGCAGATAGGTCGCTGCAGCCGGCGGTGTTGTTACGGAGAGATAAAGTCCAGAAAGAAAGGCTGACAGGTGTCTGATGCCAGAGATGTGTCTGCTGTTATCAGCGAGTGGGGGCCTGGCATTCAGGGAGCGTCCGACGCAGTACGCGTGTGTTCAGAATTTGCAGGCCTATCCGACTCCTTCGCACAGTTCCTGTCAGTGCTGTTTGTCGTGGTGTTTCGAGTCACTCCCACAAAGCATGACAAAATGTAGGGGGGAAATTTATCAGTGACGTGTCTAAAGCGTCTCGCCGCTTGGCGCCCTGCTCTGAATCGGTTGCTCGCTGGTGTTGGACGCACTCCAGAGGACTGAGGCGCTCTCTGTTTTAGACATCAGCTGCTGGGATAAAGCAGCACTGATCTGGGCTGCACTCTGGCTGTTCCTCAACTAAAAGTCGTTAGTTGAGTGACAGTTTCCACAGCATGTCGCCTAAACAGAAATGCAGATGCCACTTGGTTTGTATGTAGTTCACATTCCTTAGATTATTAGTGGTGAATGTTGTATGCTATTGTTTGTAGCCTGAATGGAATTTAACATCTGATACTAATCAGCATCAGTTAGAGTGTGTTAACTCCTTCTACATAGACAAAACCTGAGATTGCATCATAGACTCTTATCAACGGGCTACTTGCAGAGTAACTCTGGTTGCCTAAGCAGGGCGACTCCAGTCTTTCTCCTTAGATGACTTTCTGACCCAAGAGGATTCAAGAAAAATCAGGTGTGGAATTCAGGCTTTTCTGATGTAGCTACACAGCTGCAGCTAGATGTCTAAACTGGAGCCATTAGGAAATTTAGAGGAAGCGTACGGAGTGAGTCAACCACATTCCAGCCAGACGCATCCCCTGATAGTGAACCACAGCGGCTTTCTGTCTGGTTTTTGAGCATTTTATTCGTAAATGTTAGCTACTGCAGTCACTCGACTTCCTGGGTGTTCTCGCTCTGCTGTGGTGTGGAGGGAGCGTGTGCCGACGCCCAAGGGCCATTCGTCCAGAACACTGTTACAGGACCTGGGTTTATACTGGTCACTGTGTCTGTTACAGGACCTGGGTTTATACTGGTCACTGTGTCTGTTACAGGACCTGGGTTTATACTGGTCACTGTGTCTGTTACAGGACCTGGGTTTATACTGGTCACTGTGCCTGTTACAGGACCTGGGTTTATACTGGTCACTGTGTCTGTTACAGGACCTGGGTTTATACTGGTCACTGTGTCTGTTACAGGACCTGGGTTTATACTGGTCACTGTGCCTGTTACAGGACCTGGGTTTATACTGGTCACTGTGCCTGTTACAGGACCTGGGTTTATACTGGTCACTGTGTCTGTTACAGGACCTGGGTTTAAACTGGTCACTGTGTCTGTTACAGGACCTGGGTTTATACTGGTCACTGTGTCTGTTACAGGACCTGTGTTTATACTGGTCACTGTGCCACACCTGAGCACTGTACTGATGAATATGAGATTTTTTCCCTTTCTGTTTGCAGCAGAGATTACATGGTCAAAGGCTCAATTGGCTTAGCAGAACTGAGAGTGGAAGTGCCTTCATGATGTAATCCTGCTAATGCCCGAGCGTGTTTTAGTTTCAGAACACAGACAGGGGAGTCACTGTAGGAGAGGTGGGCTGTTCAGGCCTGGAACATGGGGTCTCATCTGGTTAAACACCAGCACAAACATACACACACATGCACAGAATTGTAATCTTATCCCAATTTTCACCTGTTAAATAACACATGGGTCATATACAGTTCATTTATGACAACATATGACAGTGATAAGCAGGGGTGTGTGACTGCTGGATTTGAAATGCGAGTCTGGGGCTAGTGTCACACCCAGCATCTCACCTCTCAGCAGCTGCCAGGGGGATTTTGGGAACTTGCAGAGACTCTGTCTGCCCTGTCAGCATTATAGAAGTGCCTGAGGCAATGTCTGGGTCAGAGGTCACAGCGTGAGGCTTCGGTCCGTTCCTAGGGCAGAAAACAGACCCTTTGTGTTCTTAGGCTACAGCTGGTTTGTCATTACCATACATTTAAGTTTAACTGATGTTCTGTTTTATGATGTTAAAGTGTTTTGAGTTCTTCTAATCCTAATCCCTAATCCAGGGGTGTCAAACTCAATTGCACTGGGGCCAAAACTTAAGTCACAGGCCGAACTTCTTTAACTCTTCTACTCGCTGTAGCTTCTGGTCTGCATTCAGGTTTTTCACCTTATCCTGATGTTTTTTCTCAAAGTGCCATCTTAGATTGAACTAATTAATTACATTTACATTTACGGCATTTAGCAGACGCTCTTATCCAGAGCGACTTACAAAGTGCTTTACAACCACATTACAACCACATTAGCTCCACAAATCAGACACACAAGTTTACCGGAAATGTCAATAAACATATTGTGACAAAGGGAAATTACTCATTTTAACTGTGTATTGAACTCACCATGATAAGAACTCTTTTAAACAAAACAACAGTATCAGGAAAAAGAGAAAACTGGTTTACAGTAAAAACACACCGACTCCTCAAACCCAGCCAGCAATCACCATAACGGACTTGGAAGTTGGAACCCATTAGCATTCTGGGCAACTTGAATGCTCCGCCCCTAATTACCAACTGTAGCACTATGAACATGACGCCACAAGATACTCAGCCTCAGATACTCAGATACTCAAGAGTCTTTAAAGGCTCTGTTTTCAGAATCACCGTTTCTTTTCGCCATTGTTAAGGGGCTTTGATGTTACAATAGTGTTGCAGACATTAACAGACGTTTGACTTGAATGATGCGGAAATGTTCCCAGTATCATAAATGTATCATTCGGCAAGGCATCTGATGTCATCGGGCCATAATAATAATAATAACAACAGATCAATGCAAAATTATCTCGCGGGCCGGATATAATTGTATTACGGGCCGGATATGGCCCGTGGACCTTGAGTTTGACACCTATGCCCTAATCTGTTCTCCCATTCTTCACACCTCACCCCTCCCGACAGGTGCAGACTCACCTGGAGAACCCCACCGACTACCACATCCGCCAGTCGCAGCGACAGCAGGTGAAGGAGTACCTGTCCACCACCTTCGCCACCAAGCAGGCGGTGCATGCAGTGGCGGGGGTGGTGCACCCGTCTCCGCCCAACATGGCGCAGAGCCAGCCCGCCGCCCTGCCCCCCCTGCCCTCTCCCCGCACGCGCCCGGAGCAGCTCATCACCTCGGCGGGGAACAGCGCCCCCAACAGTCCCATGGCCACTCTCAACATCAGCTGCAGCCATGAGAAAGAGGTAGAGGCAGCCGGGCTGTGAGTTTGGATGCGTTACGATTCTTTGTTCCTCCACGTCGTTTTCCCACGACACGGCAGCGCGTGGACATGTGTGTGGACGGTCCAGCTACAGCCCCCATCACTCGGTCTTATCAGAGCAACAGAACCTTCCCCCTCTGCTTCTGCACATGTCTTTGGTTCTCAATATTCCAAAGTTCATTGAACACTGTGAGCAAACTCAACACCTCCCCCCTGTCTCTCACCCATGGTGCAGTATGGGTATTTTTTATGCCACCCGGAGGTCAGACGGTTAACTTGCCAAACTCTATAGCTATTGGAGCTTAAGTGGTCAATTATAGCTATGGTGGTGTAATTAGAGATTAAAGAGTGACAGAAGGGGGAGAAGACAGTGGAAAGACCTTTAGAACTTTAGAACTTTGTAGACTTTGGTCTTTCTCCACATCTTCTGGCATTTATGTACATGGTAGAATGAGCTGATTGCATGGCCATGCTAAACTAACAGCATCTGAAGAGATATACTGTAGGTTTGTGAGCACCACACTTTCCTCATTAGTACTTCATGTCTAGAGAATTAGTCAAGTTTAAAATGGCCTAACGTTTAAACAAGGGGTCAAAATTAAAATTACATTTAAAATGTAAAAATTAAGCAATGATCAAAGATTCTTTTTAATTGGAATTTTGTGTTGACTAACTGGTCTTAATGTAACTTATTACCAAGATTATAAACAACATTTCTTGAACTGTTTTTTTTTCTTCTTGAAGATGGAGGACGTTATTGATGACATCATCAGCATGCAGTCCAGCTATGATGACATACAGAATTATGTTGACTCTGTGGTACAAATGCCAAACACAGTAAGTAGCACCGTTCACCTTGATACACACTCCGATACACACCCTGATACACACTCGATACACATTCTGATACACACTCGATCGTTTTGGCATTCTCAAACTTTTTAAGATCAAGAATCATCCAAATAACTAAATCATATAAAGAAAGTGGAAAGTGACAGAGAAAGCTGTGATTGGTGGGCACACACTACAGGCCTGTCTGGCTGTTTCTCAATAGGTCTATTTTAGACTCTTCCAGCCCCCCTACTGTGAGTCAGAGGAGCAATTATGCAAAGTCATTTGTTGACAAGTTGCTATCAGGCTTACAGGAAAGAAAAGCAGCTTTGTTGATCATCAAAAATACCCCCCCAGCCCCCCCACACGCCCCCCCCAGGACTGCAGTGCTGCCCTGTTTTTGCTGCTATATGAGACCTTCAAAACAACTTATTCCTATTCATACCAGGGGCTTTCTGCCTATGGGTATTTTCTCCCCATGGTACAATGAAAAACTGAGGATGTGTGGTGAAATTAAAGCAGCCGTCGGCCTCCCCCGTGTGCCTGGAGGAACCGGGAGGAGTTGTTATTAAGCATTTAACGTATTTAATCACTGCGATTATTTGTGTGATGCACCCGAGGCTTCCGGCGCCACTGTGTTTGTTCAGAGTCATCCTGCTCGTTCCTCTCTGGATTTTAAAACACCTGCTCAACATTAACAATTAAGCCGCAGCTGGTTAGAGTTCAACTTGTTTACAAGGCTTTTGGTTGGGTTTAGGGTTTAGGGAGGTGGAGACCGGAGGGTGGAGACGATTGGAGATGTGGGGAGGGGGTGTGGAAGGAGAGAAAACAGGGCTGAAAGTCCAGATGGGGGAAAGTTCAGCATTTAGTGCAGGGAGAAGGTTGAAGAGGGCCAGTTTTGGTGCAGCTGGGGTTTATACGCTCCGAAGAGACGGACTGAGGGGCATAGCACAGCGAGTCTGTCGATCAGCATGAAGGATGCAAACAAAACCTACGCCATCGTGGAGGTGATAGACGGCGAGAAGATTCAGCTGGTAAGGTCTCTTCACCCCCCCCCCCTCCGCCCAGTGAGGGAGAGGACAGAGGGTTCGTTTTCTTGTAGTCCCCCGGTTCCGATTCCCAGAGTGCCATGGGCCCAGACTGCAGAGGGAGGGAGGGAGAGAACTTCAGTTTCTCAAGTTGCATCATACCAGGCCAAGCCCCAGCCAGAGCTGCAGTGTACTGGCCGGGAGGGTGTCCAGGGACAGGGTCTGTGGGACAGCGTCCAGGGAGTGTGTCCAGGTTTGTGACCAGCGCACGTTGTGGGCACTGGATGCTTGGCGGCAGTGTCTTCTGTTGCGATGCCCATGGCCTTTTGCTTGGCTGACGGTGTGTTTTAAACGTGCTGTGAGATGACATTCCACTCTTCTAGCCTGTTTACTGAACTGTGGCCTGTCTGCCGGGATAACCTGAGCTACACGGTGTGCATTGATTAGAAATTGACAGGCTTTTCTCATCATGGTCCTCAAGTTGTTTCCTGTTCCAAGGACTGATCTTTGCTCTAAGACACAACATGAGATTAATGTTCTGTTTCAGTACAGATGGTGATACTTTGATACTTTTGTTGTGTGTACATTTGTGTGTGTACATGTGTATGCTTATATTTCTTTGTGTGTGTGTGTGTGTGTGTGTGTGTGTGGTGGAGTAGGTGTTAAAGAGGTGTGTTCTTATGCTATCACTGGCTATGACCAGATTTTAGATTAACAGATTTTATTCCAATAGTTTTTAAGATGTACAAACTCAGTTTATTAAGGTTATCAAGGGTACAAGTTGAGTGCATGTTGCAACCATTGGCCCTAGGTTTTCATTTCTAGCATCACTGTGTGTGTGTGTGTGTGTGTGTGTGTGTGTGTGTGTGTGTGTGTCTGTGTGTGTGTGTGTGTGTGTGTGATGGGTGAGGAGCTTCTGAGAGTAGTTTGATGCCTGTGACTGCAAAATGAATTAGAGGCAGCTTGGGCAAATAGGCTGCTCTGTCCTGATCTCCCTGATTTAAAGGCCAAAGCCCTTCACCCAGCCAGCTCCCACACCAGTGCCGTGGCAGTGGCTGCTATATCACTGAGCCACACGCAGATGTCGTTCTGATCACGCTGATCATTCATCTAGCAGCAAGGCTCCTAGATGAATACGTGGTGGAGACGTCCCCCCGGGGAGCATCAGTCAAAGGGGTCGGCGGGCGAGTGAAGGTCTTCTTCTGCGGCTTTGGCATCGTTCCAGCCTTTGCGTCCGATCTCCTGCGGAGCCGGAAGTGCAGTTGGAGGGGGCGCACTGTTCTCCTGACGCTCACTCTACTCTACGCCTCTGTTTGTTTGGCTCTACGCTCCCCGGTAGCTTCGCACGATAAGCTATCTGAGGACGGCGATAGCAGAGTTATCGGTGCGGATCCGTTACTCACTGCGTAGACACGCATGATTACATGATGTCGCTATGAAGGAATGAAAAGATGTGGCGTGTATAAACCAATAAAGACGATAAGAGGGAGCTGCAGTGGTAAATCATTCCTCTGGCCTCCGGAGCAAGAAGTGTGATGTTTGACTTTTTTATCTGCGTGGTATCTGTCGCTTTTATGATGTAGCACTAAAGCTGTGCTGAATATTGCTTCATAAAAGAACCAGTTACAACACAAAAAATTGGTTCAAAATCTTCTTTCAGGGGCAGCAGTAGGCTATTGGCTCCCCCAAGGAATCAGGTTGTTGGCCAACATGTTTCTAATTTGGTCCTCGTAAGTCACCGTATGGACCATGTTTTTTGCACCAAAACAA
This sequence comes from Brachyhypopomus gauderio, assembly GCF_052324685.1. Classification (NCBI taxonomy): domain Eukaryota; kingdom Metazoa; phylum Chordata; class Actinopteri; order Gymnotiformes; family Hypopomidae; genus Brachyhypopomus; species Brachyhypopomus gauderio. The sequence goes on along the minus strand of NC_135211.1, from coordinate 23,145,874 downwards.
CCGCCAACATCCCCTGAGACAAGCCATAAAAAAAACACTGCACACCTGGTCCAGGTGTATGGGTGGCTGGCGTACACCAAAATGTGGACCAACCGGTGGGTCGTGAGGACAGGATTGACAAACGTCTAGCATACATGCTCACTTGTATGCTAGACGTAGATTTGGTTCACTAAAAATGTGGTTCACATCCGTTCAGGGTAACTTGAGACTTTGCAGGCAGCTGTGGCAGGCAAATTGTAAAGGTTTGAAAAGATCTCACAACGTCTTTGTGAGACTCTGAAGCTTTGATAGAAGCTCCTCATGTGCCTGAGTGTTCTCATTCTGACTCCTGCATCTCTATTTCTGTGTCCCTGTGTCCCCCAGCTCCCTCTGTCCAGCAGCCACCTGGACGTGTACTCAGGGCCGGGCATGGCCGGACCCGCCATCGCCATGACCAGCAACTCCTGCCCTGCCAACCTGGCCATCAAGCGAGAGCTGTCAGGTAGGACCAAACCCAGCTGCTGAGCCTGCCAAGGCCCTGCACTTAAGAACTCTGGGTAGTGTAGTCTCTGACATGTACCATACATAAGGCATGTAATAAGGATTCCTAAACAAGAACATGGCTTTCAAATCTTTAAAAACTGTTTTAAACTAAAAAAAAACAAATAGCAGTTAAAAGTGATAGATGCCTTTTAATAAGGTTGTTATTGTCACTTAAGAGTCCTGTTTATATGTCCTGTTTATACAATAGTAAAGGATCCTTCCTTGGAAATATAAAGGCAGAATGATGTGTGGGTTATATAACCTTGAAGGGTGAACCTTAAGAAACTTTTTAACCTCTGCAGAGTGATTTTACTGCGGCCAGACCTCATCACCATGGGGGAAAAATCGTGTCATAAAGCCCAAGGCTCGACAGAGGCGTTTTACACTCACTAAGTGCTGTCTGCTGTCTCAGCAGCCTTGACTGATTACTGTTTGTTTTTCCTCAAGATGCAGAGGCCCGTGCTATGGCCAAGGAGAGACAGAAGAAAGATAACCACAACCTGAGTGAGTTTTACACTTTCACTAACCCCCTCCATCCGCACCAGGTTTATAACCTCTCCTGAGTTAAAAGTACATGACACTTGTGCCCTGGTATTGACACCCCGCCAACCCCCTACCACCTCTGGGAGAATTCAGCTGACTGCAGGCAACACTCTGGTGTATGGTTAACCTGGACCTGTTCCACTGCACTGGCATTAAAATGTAATTGCCTGTGACAATTTGCAAGTGGTGAATGGGTACAATAAGCAAGAGGAATGTTGCAGCTCTGTTGGTGAGGTTGGCTCGCTCCCAGACAAATCAGTATCGCACTGCTATATAGTGTCATATTTGTTGCGTTGTAAAATGCTTGATTGCAAACACAGTGATTATAGCACCAGGGCATAAAAGACGACAGAGGCACTGACACTGAACTGCTAGGTGGACCCCTCACGGGAGGGAGGGACGGTGGGTCAGACAGCACTTATCCCTGTGGCCCAGTGCTCTGTCCTAGTGTAAACCCATCGGGTGGCAGCTCACGTCCGTACTGCTGCGTGCCCTTCTGTGGCTTCTCACGTGAGATTTAAAACACTTGATGCACACCTACAGAGCCAAGAGTGGATCATCCCCTCCACACATAATGGCAACGGTCACAGCCAGATCTGAACCGATCTGAACCTACAGAACGGCCAACCTCATATATGGCCCGGCTCGACACAGTGCTTCACGCCTCACTGGAGAGAAGCATGGAGACTCCTCCCTGTCCTGCTCCCAGATGGTGGAACCAACTTCCACTGGCTCTCTGGACAGCATAGTCCACTGAGGACCCATCTATCTGTATTTAAATGACCACTAATCCTGCACCTATGGGAATGTCGTGTTGCACTACTGCTGAACCATCTTGTGGGTGCATGGTATTGCAATTATATTAATTTTAAGTATCTGCATTGACTGCCATTTCTAATAGTATCCTAGTTCGATGGTAAGAGCGTCTGCCCGGTGCCGTAGTCGTAGACGTGCTACATCGTCTGACTCTGCCGTGTTCCCGTCTTTTCCTTTCTAGTTGAACGGAGAAGGAGGTTCAACATCAACGACCGCATCAAGGAACTAGGAACCATGATACCCAAAACGAACGACCTGTGAGTGCGCGTGGAACCCGCCACCACCAGAACATCTTGTACCATAGTAACGTTTAGCCAAACTGTACAAATTAAGAATACCATTTACTCTGATCGTATTTGTGCCCTTGAATTTGGTGTGTCAGGCATCAGTGTATTATATTCTTCTCAAAACAATGCAAGCAAGGCACGTTTGTAGATTATTTGGCCAGGGTGAAGAACACAAATATAGTTTCACTTCATTTAGAGTTCCCAAATTAAATGCCTTATAAAAGATTCATAACACATCGCTTGCTCATAAATCCTTGTCTATGTAAGCATTTGTAACTGTCTAAGGAAGACTGATAAACCAGCAGCGTATGTTGTAAATGTTTTATGAAGCCCTTGACCGGGGCCCTTAAACGAAGGTCCTGTGTAGACCTGGATGGTGCTGCGTGTTCAGCTTCATCCCGCAGTCCTGCTGTACCCGACACCTCCAGTAGCCGACGTCTTCCTCGCTCTCTCTGGCAGGGATGTGCGCTGGAACAAGGGCACCATCCTGAGGGCGTCGGTGGACTACATTAAACGCATGCAGAAGGACATCCAGAAGACCAGGGAGGTGGAGAACAACTTCAAGAGGATGGAGGTGGCCAACAAACAGATGTGGCTACGTATCCAGGTAGGACGGGAACCAAACACGAGGCCGCGTCAGCCGCACCATGCTGTGTACGTCTCACGTGAACGTGTGTGTGTGTGTGTGTGTGTGTGTGTGTGTGTGTGGCCTTCAGGAGTTGGAGATGCAAGCCCGGATGCACGGCCTCCCCAACACCTCTCCCTCGGGCCTCAACAACATGGAGCTAATGAACCCGTTTGTGAAGCAGGAGGGCAGCCCCGAGGAGAACCACATCAGCCCCCACCCGCCCCACCTCCCCATGCACCACCACCTGCACCACCAGCAGCAGCCGCCGCACGCCGCCCAGCCGCAGCACCGAGGCCTGCCCCCCCTCCCACAGCACATGCACCCCCACCCCCCGCCGCAGTACGCCCCCATGGGCGGCCCCCAGCCCTTTGACTACACCCAGTCGCTGGACATGTGCGACGGTGGGGCCCCCGCCTACGTGGACGGGATGGGGTGTCTGGCAGACGCGGGCTCCATGGGTGGAGGAGGTGGGGGCTGCATGCCCCACGTGGGGAAGAAGAGCGAGATGGGGTTCCTGATGATGGATGACGCCCTGTCACCACTAGGGTGCGACCCGCTGCTCTCTGCCATGTCCCCAGAAGCGTCCGTGGACAGCAGCCGGAGAAGCAGCTTCAGCATAGACGACTCAGACATACTGTGACCTGTAAACACACACACACACGTACAAAATCTTTCTATGTACATGCACACACACACACACACACACACACACACACACACACACACACACACACACACACACACACACAAATTAGGCCAAATGCACTCTGTGTCTGCTTTGCACTCCTCTAGTCAGATGTTTGAATAGACATGTGTGTGTGTGTGTGTGCGCATGTGTGCTACTGGAAGGCCAGACCCCGCACTCCTTCGTATGTTTGGACCTAAGCACACACACACACACACACACACACACACACACACACACACACACACACACACACACACACACACACACACATCATATATACACAACAGCAATGCACTCCTAAAAACCTACACACACACACACACACACACACACACACACACACACATACGCAGCCAATTTACAGGGTCTTCACCCCTCCAAGATGTGACACCGCCAGTATTGCCAGTGAGAGTCCCCTCTGTGTGTAGGAGACTCAGACCAGGGGTCAGCCGCGTGTAGCTCTGCTCCCACACCACTTGCTAGAGCCGTGGGCTGTGGGACATGTAGTCTTGCACCCGCAGGAGAGGGAGGAGTGGTTGTGTAAGGTACTGTAGGTACGGTGTGTAGCAGGAGCCGGTCACTCGGGCACCACGGGCCACAGGCCAGAATCCTTCAGAACGGAGCGGTACAGCATTAAGACCTCGGTGGACCTGGTGTCAGCATTAATGCCATACGTTTACTGGTAGCACAGATGATAGCATGGAGACGTGGCTGTTCTTTAGTGTCTGACCTGAGACAGGCCTGGGTCGGGACAGAGACAGGCCTGGCTCAGGACACCTACCTATGAAGACTGCAGATGTCTGCTCTCAGGAAGTGCCTCCCGGCCAAAGCCAGTACATACTCTGTGAGCGTCTGAAGTGCGTACTCCAGAGCTAGACTGCTTCTGAAGTGTACTGTAATAACAGATTGTTTCTGAAGTGCATACTCTAGGGCTAGCTTGCGTCTGAAGTGTGTATTGCGTGCTAGCATGGGGCTGTGACGTAGCCTGGACCTGTAGGCACAGCGTACTGCACCCCCTCTCCACCCTCGGTGCCTCTCAGAGAGCATGGATCAAACGTGCAGTGTGATCCAGTTCTGAAGTACACAGAAAACAGGCAGTATCATATTAAGGTGTATATATAATCCTTCTGGTGTTTTTTCTTTTTCTCTCTCTCTCTCCCAAAGCACTGAAGAAAACATGATTTTATTGACTTTATAAAAGATGATTTTCTAAGTTTTATTTCAGATGTTATATGCCACTAAGCCACTTAAATGTATTTTTTTTTTTATTGTATATGTCCTTATTTTATTTGATCTTCTAAAAATGACTTTTTTCTATCTCAATGCAGAGCCATTTAAATACGAAAATATTTAAACCACTAGCCTGGACAGCCATATTATGTTTTTTTTGTGTAAAAATTTGTTAAAAATTGACCAGGCTTCTAAGAAAGAAAAAAATGTATTATGTTTTTATATTGATTTGATTTTTTTAAAGCTTAGTTATTCAAAGAAAATACAAATGAGTGATGATTCTGTAATTTTATTCAGTTTTAATTAAAGCTTTGTGAATGTGAATTTTACTTATTGTACAGTTATGTACAGAAGCAGCATGACTTCTCTCTCAAGGTGCCTTCTTTTCATATATATATATATATATATATATATATATATATATATATATATATATATATATATATATATATATATATATATATATATATATATATATAAAGTATACTATCATTAAAGATAAACTGCCTCAGAGTTTAAAATGTCGTTCCCGCAGTGGACTGCTTAGTTTGATTTACAGCCCTCTTTACTGCAGGATTATGTAAAGATTAAATCCAAATACACATACACTTGGAGTATCACTGAAGTGCTTTAGTCTTTCCAAATGTTGGACTCTAACCAAAACCAAACAGGGCCCGGCAGTACAGTCGCGTTCTGGACTGTTCTGGTGGACTCTTCTATTTCTGCTTCTGCTTTAGCCTTTGGGCATAAATGAGGAGGTTTGTGATGTTTCAAAAGGGCTGAGGGGCAAACAAACATACCTACTATGGGCCCTTCCTCAACTACCAGCATTTGGATGTAAAGTATGGTGGAAGAACCTGAGTTTTTCTGCTTTGATTTTCATCAGATACATGTGAAGGCCTTCAGAATGTTTTGAATCTGCTCTTTTAAGAAATGTTTTAGTAAATGACACCTCTTATTAAATATATTTAAGTTCAATAGTTAAATCCTGTGTGTTTACTTCTTTAATTCTCTCACTTCCTTATTCCTGAATGGTTAGGAACAGTGCATACAGTCCGCCACCAGAGGGCGCCCTAAGCAAATATATGACGGGTGAGCTGCGTCTATTTGCCCAGGCCTGCTACATCTTATATTCTCTCTTATCATGTCTAGTCCGCTGCTGAAATATATATTTGACTTTACAAAGTCAGTCCTTTGAGATTAAGAAAAAATATTACATTGATAATATGTAGTTTTGAGCAGTACTGTCGATATGACAAACCACTTTGAAAGATAGACTGTATTACGATTAAGATTTTTTAAATAAATGTTTAAAAGCAAAACTGTCCATCTGATATAAGCATAAAGTACTAAATACTAATTTAATACTAATGCACTAAAATACGATTGAACGGCCCAGTTATACATTTTAAATGTTTGGTGGAAGAGGACCAAAGCCGACCATTCACAATTTTAGAGAAGACATGCTCGGGAATATCAAACCTTTTCGTAGACGTCCTCATTACTTTGCTTTAACAAAGTAACCTTGGCGCGATGACTCAATGTAACAGCTGATTCATTCGCGAAGGCCCTCCAGCTTAAGACTACGTAATTCTATTTTTAGAAAGGCACAAAGCACAAAGAGAAACGAAAATTAAGTACAGGCTCTTAGAGTCATAATTCAAGCATCAATCACAGTTAATCTGCCGTAACCAATTAATTTCCTCAAGCCCTTATGATTCAAGTGGAAACCATCTTCAGTAGGGAGCAAGACCAAACCACTGTCAACTAATGACTGCTGCTAGTCCTCTATGCTTCCTCTAGGGGGCAGCAAAGAACCATGAACTCCATATGCACCTCTCCTGGCTGCCTCCCAGCTCAGGGCCTCGTCTCATTTATTTCCTGTAACAATTACAGAAATAGAACTGCAATGCAATTAACCTATTTTTAAATACCATTTTATTAGGGCAGTTTATCCCAGATAAAGAAAGGCTTAAAATAGGACGAGGTGAGGAATAATTAGTGTGCCGTCATCTCACTGTGCTCCCTCCACCGCACACACGTAGGTTACCAAACACACAGGCAGTGGTTTGCATTGCTTTACTTAAGCAAACCAATCTTAAAAACAGAGAGTCTGGATGAAAAGAGGGAATTAATCCACACTGGACGCTCTGGAATTGATTAATCTGACCTGATGCACAGACTCTCAATTACCAACAAATTACACAAACCGTTTGAATGAAGGTTTCTTTGCAAGTCACAATCCAATTATCACCCTGGGTGTAGATGCAGGCTGTGATGCAGAACAGAACACACAGGCAGCTGTGGCCGGGGAACCCAAAACAAACTGCCCACACATGCAAGATAGAAACCCCAATGTTGGAGGATCTCTGGGGTCCGTGAAGTGTGCACCATGTGCTGTGGTGCTGCTTGCTCATCCATAGGTCTCCGTATCTTTGCCTTGGTAAAACACCATCAACATGAACTAACACAAACCAGACTCCACCTTTTGAGACTGTTTATAACTGTTTATAAGATGAGCAACACGTGTAGCAGATTTGTGTTTGAGCATTTTGGCCTATTCACCTATAACACGAAGCGGTCAGAACAAGAAAGTGTGGCCATGGTTATGGGTTTGACCCCCGGAGCTTTACAGACTGATGCCCTGAGGCAAGCTCTCTGCGACCTGAACATAGCACAGTGTGTGTGTGTGTGTGTGTGAGAGAGAGAGAGAGAGAGAGAGAGAGAGAATCATGACCCTCACCATCTCCTCCACCTTCCCCTCTGACGCGAGCTTCCTGGTCCTGGGTCGCCACGGCAGTGAATATAAAGCATGTTTTCCCTGCGAGGTCTGACTCTGAACAACTGCTACAACACGGCAGAGCTGGAACGTCTGTCCTCCGCCTGTCAAAGATTACCTGTTAAATATTTACATATGACTATAAGACTTAGTGGACTAGAAGCTGGCGTTCAAACACGATGCCCTCTTGTGGATGGCCACTCCACACACGTGAGAGACTCTCAGAGTGCCGGTGGTCCTCCTGTGCTTCCCAAATCCCGGTTCTCCCCGTGGTGCTCTCAGCTCTGATTTACGAGGCACCGTTGTGCTGTGAGCAGATATGCATCTTCAGCACTCGGAGCTAAACTGCCCTTCCCGGACTTAAATCAAGGCAATCCGCTTATTCCGACTCACACGTGCCTGTGTCTTTAAGCTTCTCCAGGCGTTGGACTGGGAGCAGGCACACTCCCCACTCCTTCTTTATGATGCTAATGGACTTCCATATCTAATAAATCCCTGTAGGTTTGAAGTGTGGAGATGTTATGGCTCGTTCGCTGGGATCCAGCACCCACCCCCAGTCCTTTCGCTCTCTTCTCCTCATTCTTCTGCCAGCAACCCCCTCTCACACTCACACACACACACACACACACACACACACACACCCTGAACTCCTGATCATCAGTGTGCTGCTCGCCAAGCTCATGGTAGCCAGTGGCTCTGCACTAGTGCTGCTGCGAGAAGCAGAAATAAAATAAAAGGGATGTCACAGCATTGCTAGTCTGACAGTGTAGGGCAGAAGTGACCGCATGCGGCTTTTTGCCTGGTTTCATGCGGCTCCCCAGCCGGTCCACACTCTCACCTGCACTAACGGTCTGTGCCGTGGCCCGGTTACCTCATCAGCTCTGAGGGCGACACACTGCTACATCTTCATGGTGCGCGGTTTGTTTACAAGCCTAGCGAGCCGCTAATACTTTTAAAACCGGCGTAGTGGAAAACGGGAGACTAGCGGCATGAAGTGACTCTGCTTTGAGTCTCGTTGGTGAGACGCTTCTGTCACACGTTTGGAATAAACCACATACGAGGTGCAGCAAAGGCACCGCACATGACTGAGGGAGCTTCAAAACTACTGACACTGTCTGTTCTCTTCTTCCTAAAGGTGAGCGCAGGTCAGTGGCGTTGTAACGAGTGTTGATAACGGAGTTTATCCACTTTTACCTAGAAAACAACAGTTGCGTACATAAGAGCTCGTAGTGTGCGGTCACGCATGCGTGAGCAACCTCGCCGTGCCGTGGCCCACCTCCTCCAACCGTGCCAAAGTCCTGAAACGTATCACGACTTATGTTTATCTCGAAGTTTGTGTTTGTGTTTTTTTCTGGGCCGGCGCCAGAACATATACAGTGAGGGGGCGTCAGAAAATTTCAGGGGGGCGAACGTTAGTTGTTCAGCGGGGGGTGGCGAACGTAAGTTGTTGAGCGGGAGGGGGGGTGCGTGTAACGATTGTAGAGCGGCCGAGGGGGCGCCATGTAGCGATTTTTGTAAAATAAATGGGTCTTATTTTTTACATTGAGGGGGCGGGACACCTCGCCTGAGGGGGCGACGCCCCCATTCGCCCCCTCGTGGCGCCGGCCCTGGTTTTTTTAATGTGCTGTTCGCTTAGCTTGAGTTCACCCGGGTATTTTCGTCAAACGCACATGTGCGTGAGATGAAAACACCGCTTCCCAGTCAGGACAAGATCATTTCAATAAACAATTCGTGTCAAGTTTGCTCTCAAAATGGCAAGGAGAAAAGGCACAGCAAAACAAAAATATGAAGATGAACAGAGGACATTTTGAACAGAGTGGCCAGCCCTAGCCCTAGCCAGGGAGCAGTTGGGGTTAGGTACCTTGCTCATGGGCACCTCAGTCATGGCCTCAGGGCTGGGAATCGAACCCACGACCCTATGGTCACAAGCCCGGTTCCCTAACCACCAGATCATGACTGCCCCCACACTGTTTGTCTGAGCAGAGGTCTCTCTCTCTCTCTCTCTCTCTCTCTCTCTCTCTCTCTCTCCTCTCTCTCTCTCTCTCTCTCTCTCTCTCTCTGTGTGTGTGAGTGTAAGCGAGAGAGGGGAAGGGATGGGTGATGCTCAAGCTTGTGTCTTTGCTGTAACAGTAAAAAAGGGGGCTCTTAGTCTCTGAGGGGTTGGTCACCCCTGGTGTAGGGGGTCTGGATGGATGGTGTAGAGGGTTTGGCTGGACTGTGTAGAGGGTCTGGATGGATGGTGTAGACTGTAGGCATGTGGCTCTTTTCTGCCCTGGCCTCATCAGCTTTGAGTTTGGTAGTAGCAAAAGCTCCCTGCTACTCTGGAGCAGATCTCCGACAGCATGGTGCAGAAAACCATGATACGAAAACACAGTCCCTAAAACAGAGCGTCATTGAACAGATTTCATTGCTACAACAAACAAGGAACAAATAAGTTTTTCCACACGCAGCCTGCACCTGCCTGACCTCCATCTCCCCTCCAGGGAAAAGTTCATTCTCCTCCATGCTGCATTCCTCTGTAGCACTCCTCTCCCATCATCTCCATCTCTTCTCCTTCCTCCTCATCCTCTTGTGGTTCATCACAGTCCATCACTGTCCCGCAGACTTTTCTCTGGTTCCCCTGGGAGGACTACGTCACCAGGCCCGTCCACTAGGGGGCAGGGGTCAGAAGACTGCTGATTGAGTTAATTTAGCTTCTGGCCACAAGAGAAATGGAGGACCTCCCTTTCATTCCTAACAGTCACGCAGCAAAACGAGGGGGCGCGGGGAGAGTTGTAAAACCTGACAGTTCGGGACGGATTTATCCCGCCTTGTCCAAAGGTGGTAAAAACTTTTATTAATGCTGAGTGACATTGTGAAGTTCGTAAAGGTTTATGCAGATCGCCTTGTTTTAAAACTTTGGATATTGCTTATTGATCCTACCCAATCCATTAACAGGCCATTTGTCACGGACGCTTTTATGATCCCGTCTTGAGGGATTGACGGCCCGTATTTCTGCTCTGCTTCATGGCATCAGAAGGGCCCTGAAATGTGCCGTTTCACAGCTAAATTGAAGGTTATGTATTCTTTATGGCCCTGTTCTTCTTTCACACATCCACAATGATCAATGGTGCCCTCTGTCCGCATGGCGCGCTGTGTTTTAATGAGGTAGGCAGAACCTGGGTCCTTGTCCATGCTGAAGCCCCTCAGACAGAGAATAATAAAGTTGGAAACTGACGTCCGGTGCATTGTGTCAGGAAGGTAAAAGGAACTTTTTTCTTTCTCGCTCTCCCCTCCGTCGGAAAAGGTCAGTGGCATTCTGTGACAGGCTTCTCGGCGGGTGCGTACTTACGCCGTGCCACTCCACCGGCTCTATCTCTACATATTTAATGCTTCTCTCAGTTTGACTGGCAGGGCTGGGGGTGTGGGGAAAGTGGGGGAGAAGAAGACCCGTGGCTGGAGAAACAGCCACGCAGCCTGGGCCCAGAGTCCGGGGCCTGGGCCTGGTCTGACAGAGAGGAGTGGTGGAATGACACTGCGCACCCCCCCTACACACACACACACACACACACACACACACACACACACACACACTCTCTCTCTCTCTCTCTCTCTCTCTCTCTCCTCCATCAGCAGCGGATCAGAACTCACTCTCAGGACGCAAGCCGTGACCTGGCGCAGCCTCACAAGGCCCTTTTCTTCTTTTCACATAAGCCTAATTAAAGCCACACGGATGGGAAATGATGAAATAAGAGGCCAATTTACCCCTCGCCAAATGGCGAGATCAAATCAACCGGCGAGCAATTAACGGACAAGGGACGGAGTATAAAGGAGCGGCTTCCGCCACGGCAGGGTCCTTTTAGCACCGCGCGCAGCCACCATTAAGGATTAGCCTTAAGGTCGTACGAAACCTGCTGGCCCAGAGAACTGCTCCCGTGGGGGGAGATTCCTTCACAGTGTGCACGAGGCAGACAGGTCATTGGATGGGGGAGAACTAAACTTTAAAGTGTAACAGGAGGGGAACAAGACAGTTGACAAAGTAGCCCAGCTTGAATGACCATGAAGGACCATGTGCTCATGCAGGTCTCTGTGCACTTTAGAGTAGGAGGGTGTGATCTGGGTGTGTTTACTCTCTCTCTCTCTCTCTCTCTCTCTCTCTCTTTCTCTCTCTCCCTCCCTCCCTCCCTCCCTCCCTTCCTCCCTCCTTCCCTCCTTCCCTCCCTAGCTGGACAGACCCCAGGCTGAATAAATGGACAGGTCAACCACCCCTGAACCTCGCTAACCACAGGGCCAGTGGAGTGAAAGAGGAAGACGATGAAGACGCGCTCCAGACTCCGTGCCATCTCTGCTGCATGCGTGATCTCTCATGTGCCGGTGATTCAGTGGCCTGCACCCAGACATCCAATAGGGGGAGGCAATGGTCCACAGTTAAGCACAGAGGTGGGCGGCGCGTCACACCAGAGATGCAGACAGGGATTCAGCAGCACTCCACACTCTACGTCCGCCAACGAACGGCGGCGTCCAGAGGGGCGACCAGCACTGGATAGTGGGCCAACACACTGGCTTGGGCTGAAGGGACAAGATGAGTTTTCAAACAGATAGCAGCAAGAATTTAAGTGGCTGATCCAGGTCATCTAGAACAATGTAGCCAATCTAGTCCATGATTAATCCATTTTACAGTAGGAAGAAAATGAATGATATCAAAATAGTGAAAGAATACAATGTGGGAATATAGACAATGCACCAAAGAACAGAAGACAGAAAAAACACAACCAAAACGAGAGACCATGGATGAGACTGTGTGTGCTTCTGACTTAAACTCAGTTTATACATATTCTGATCCTGTGAGAGTGACAAAAATGAAAACGAGAGAGAGAGAGAGAGAGAGAGAGAGAGAGAGAGAGAGAGAGAGAGAGAAATTGAGAGAGACAGAGAGAGACTCTCATGTTTATTCAGTGAGAGCTTGACCCAGAGGGCTGTGTTGAGGATGGTGAGAGTGCTTGCTTCTGCCAGTGGGCAGGTTAAATGCCTTTTGTCTCTCACAGGCTTCAGAGGAAGAGAAGCATCCACAACTAAAACGTTCCTGTAGACCTTAACATGACTAATGGGAACCCTAACCCTCACTTCACTTCCTGTGTTGTGAAAAAATGCTTCATATAAACAAACTTGCATGTTCTCAAACAAAAGTATAATATATAATATAGATATTTGAATAGATGTATAAATATATAAGATATATATCTTTTTTCATTATTGTTATATCACATGATTCACAATGTGAATGGTGATGTGTGAATGTGTTTGAATTTTTGGAAACTGGAGGTAATGCATTATAGCATTATATATATATATATATTATATATATATATATATATATTATATATATATATATATATATATATATATATATATATATATATATATATATATATATATATATATATATATATATAAACCTGATGTAAATGGACTTGCGTTCACTACAGCACCTGACTAAATCAGCTTATTTAGACACAAAATGTAAGAAAATGTTGCTTCCTTGAACAAAACCACATTATCCCGCAGGCAAGAATCATGGCTAGTGACCAGTACACCATTCAACCTTGAAGATACCGCTGCAAAAATCTAAAGCCCTTTTTGCATATCTCATTCATTTGAACAGCCATTCCTGGATTGAATTAAGTATCATAATGTAGACAGTATAATCCTTTTTTTCATATCTACTGATTTAAAAAAAAACCTGCCACTGTACCAATCCTTCTTAAACCCACTCCCTCCTGTCTCCTCGATTGTAGATCTACAAACTTCCTGAATTTTCCTGTGAGTTAGAGTGGGGAGAGGGTAGGGACAGATCCTACCATCCTTCTGAGATACACCGGGACTTCAAGCCCGAATCTATTTCCAGCCTCCAGGTAATAAGAAAAACGTCTTTTCTTCCTAACTTTGTAGGCAGACTGGCTGGAGATAAATCCCAGGTGGGGTGTGTAGCAGCCTGATCGTAACACCATGCCCAGCCCAAAGAGTCTCCTTCAGTGTCACCATTCCTGCCGGCAGAACAGGCGAAAAGAGACAGAGATAGAGGCAGAAACAAGTTATTCCATAAACGCAACGGAACCTGGTTACAATTAGAAGCCGATTTCCTAAAAGGTCAATGAATTCAGATAACATCCTTAGAGGGAGGGAATTTAATACCCTTTTTTGGCGAATTAATTAATTATAATATTAGGTTCGCTCAGGGGGCCCTTTCTTGAGTGATTAAGTGAGCACATATCTTTAAAAGACTTCTCAACCCTCATGGGTGTTAGGCCTTTGAACCTGCATATGTAGCATACAGTTATATATAATGCATGAAGGTGTGATAATGTATATAAAGACATGCTTCAGATGAAGAGCAGGGCATGTTTATAAGCACTAATCCGAGCTCCTACTTTTTCCGCCCAGCAGCTAGACAACACCCCCTTGAGTGTCTTGCATGTCATGACAGGACGGCTTGGGTGTTTCTCTTCACTGTTTAGTCGTGTCAAAAGGTCCACCAAGCCATCAAATCTTATGAAATAAGGCAAGGGGACAAACAACTGAAGTTCACATTGTAAACAAAAACACAGACATAAACAGTGTAAACAAACATACAAACATTGTAAACATAAACACATTATAAACATTACTCAATGTGCTTCCAACTCTTACAGCAAAATTATGAAAATATTACCTACTGAGACCAGAGCTAATATAGATTAATCTAACCATGGTTCTTCATTCATGTTATATTACATCTTATAACCTTATAAAGCTTGTTCACCACCGATTTAAAATAGTTACGTAGCCGAGCAACCACTAGATGATGTCATGGTCGTCTGCTGTGGCGCACGACCTTCATTATCCTTGCAATTCAGCTACGGCCGCGGTCCCCGAGTCTCCTGTTGGTTACCGCTCTCCTGAGGAGACATTTACGAAGACCTGCCAGAGGCTGAAGTCCTGCGGAACAGCAGCCAGAGAGAGAGCAGCTCTACTGACGCGAGTGTCTCAGGTGGTGTCTACTAACACGATTGTCTCGAGTGGTGACTACTGACGCGAGTGTCACAGGTGGTGTCTACTAACACGATTGTCTCAAGTGGTGACTACTGACGCGAGTGTCTCAGGTGGTGTCCACTAACACGATTGTCTCGAGTGGTGACTACTGACGTGAGTGTCACAGGTGGTGTCTACTAACACGATTGTCTCAAGTGGTGACTACTGACGCGAGTGTCTCAGGTGGTGTCTACTAACACGATTGTCTCAAGTGGTGACTACTGACGCGAGTGTCTCAGGTGGTGTCCACTAACACGATTGTCTCGAGTGGTGACTACTGACGTGAGTGTCACAGGTGGTGTCTACTAACACGATTGTCTCAAGTGGTGACTACTGACGCGAGTGTCTCAGGTGGTGTCTACTAACATGATTGTCTCGAGTGGTGACTACTGACGTGAGTGTCACAGGTGGTGTCTACTAACATGATTGTCTCGAGTGGTGACTACTGACGTGAGTGTCACAGGTGGTGTCTACTAACACGATTGTCTCAAGTGGTGACTACTGACGCGAGTGTCTCAGGTGGTGTCTACTAACATGATTGTCTCGAGTGGTGACTACTGACGTGAGTGTCACAGGTGGTGTCTACTAACACGATTGTCTCGAGTGGTGACTACTGACACGAGTGTCACAGGTGGTGTCTACTAACACGATTGTCTCGAGTGGTGACTACTGACGCGAGTGTCACAGGTGGTGTCTACTAACACGATTGTCTCAAGTGGTGACTACTGACGCGAGTGTCTCAGGTGGTGTCTACTAACATGATTGTCTCGAGTGGTGACTACTGACGCGAGTGTCTCAGGTGGTGTCCACTAACACGATTGTCTCGAGTGGTGACTACTGACACAAGTGTCTCAGGTGATGACTACTGACGTGAGTGTCTCAAGTGGTGACTACTGACGTGAGTAACTCAGGTGGTGACTACTGACGCGAGTGTCAGATTCATGGTCTGTGTCTAGAACTCCCAAACTCCAAGCTCCTCTTCAACTGACCCTGCAGTACTGCTTTTAATGTCAAGCACATATACGGCTGTGACTTGTAAAATCAACCCACCCTCCCGGCTCTCCTCTCCTTAGTCCCGCCTCTCCATACTTTTAGCTCCTCCCCTTCCAAATGTGACAAATCGAATTCCTTTCATCGGTAATGATCAAAGTCTAATTAAAGCAGTGCTTGTTTCTCCCAGGGGAGGTGGAGGGCCAAGAGGGAGCCTCCAGCTTCAGCTCCTGAATTAATTTCCAGATGAAAATGTTGGTTTTTGGTGTGCTATCAAGTGATGTTATAAACACCCGTCCACCTCGGGCGCCCCGCCACCATTCTGACCTTGCTAAACATTCAGGTGCAATTAATTATTTTAGCAAGATCTAGCGTCTGCTTCAAACATGTTAGACTCCCATGGGGCTTTGGGCATTATTTTAAAAACACTTTCTTTTCATGAATTTTAATCAGCCAAAATGTATTGATTAATTATTAATTATGTAACTTTAAATGATGCCAGGTGGGCATAATTTCAAAAGGAATATGGAAAAAAATCCTTTTGGGTGTAAGATCTTAAAAGTACAGACATTGTGGAAATACTAAGTATGTTCAAAAACAGTTTCTTCCCATCTAAATGAGCCCTTTGTTCTTATTTGGAGAACAGATAGTAAGCATGAACATTTGTCTCTTGTTTGAAAGAGGCAGCTTTTTGAATTTTTAACCCTCAAGACATTTGAAGTTTGGTGCGCTTTATTTAAGACAGACCAGATCTGCCTATGGTTGCTGCTGCAGACCGGTGTGTTTGAGGAACTGGTTATGCAAATGTGACAAAGAAACTATAAAATATGAGAAATTGTAACCCAGAACAATCGCTGAAATTAAACTGCCACTTTTCTGGTCTCATCTGTATCATAATGTCCAATGAAAATGTTCATTTGGTCACAATTTGCTCTTCCCTCAACACAGCTGCATAACTGCCATCACAACGAAGAATCACACCAAGTTTAAGGCAAAATTATATAAGAGGGCATTTGTACCTGTTTTTCATAAATATATATATACACACAATATATATATATATATATAATTATATATATATATAATATATTATATATATTATATATATATATATGTCTATGTGACTATGTCTATAATATAATGTCTATAATATAATGTCTATAATATAATATTAAACATTATAATATAATTATTATGGGTTTGTGTGTCTCAGTTACAGTGGAGCCCCTGGTCTTAGGTTTTTGAGCACATACATCATTACCATCACCTGCACTTTCTACTCCCATTTCCTGGATTACACAGCACATTCTGCTTTGACCCCAGCAGGCCTTAACGAGACTTTATCCCGGGGATGTTGAGATTAGATACATTTCTGTTGACTGCTGCTTTGATATAGAAAGATGTAACCCCACACATAAAGCAAACTAAGTGGATTTCTATAGTAGTTTCAGATTTAAGAGGCATTAGAAAGTCACTTTTCTCTGGACTAGTGCTAATGTCAAAATAGAATCACCCCAAACAAATAATTTTGCATTCATAAAAAATCATGTTAAAAACTATAACAATGACTTAATAATAATAATACTAATACATATATCACATATTTGATTTTTCTTATTATTAGAACGTCCAGATAAAAAGAAGTAATGGAGTAATGCTAAAATTCTACCAACTGAGTTGAAATAGATTAACCTATGCAGCAAGTCCTGAGTGAAAACAGCAAATTACAAATTACCTGCCTGATTACCGCTGACCCCAAATATCTTGCATACATGAATATTCATTAGGAATTTCAGTCCTCTCTCTCTCTCACACGCGCACACACACACGCACGTTTCTCTCTGCGCAGACTGTGAATAAGAATGATTAATGAAATTCTCACACATACAAATTCATCATTTCGGGGAAGCCGGAATGGTAATAAGGATCCAATTAAAGACTCGGTAGGAAGGGAACAGAGGTGCGTCACTTTCAAACTGCACTCTGTCTGCGCAAGTCACACACAACCACGATAGTGTTCCGTGGAGCGCGGTGCTCAGGTACAATGTCATTTACATACTGTCAAAACAAGGACTTTAGGCTACATACGTGAATATGGCAGAATTGGCGCTTTAGCCATACATTAGATGAGGTGGATTTATAAAAATAGCGTTTTCATTCGGTCGTATCTGGGGTCAGTGCTCCCAGGTTATGACTTGTCTATCCTCGTCTCCTTCTGAATGTTTCCTCCTCGCGCTGTTACATGTTTACCGAGGCCTAAATCGTGTTTTCGGTCGCTCTGCACCCCTGATTCCCTGCCCTCCGGTTAATTTCATGTTCGGTTGGATTCCAAGATGGCCTGTCTGACGGCCAAATATTTGTGTTGGCGAGGCAGGGTAATCTACGGCTGGGTACATACCCTTATCTCACAGCTCCGCCACTGGAAAGGAAGGACGTGCGAGTCGCGCGGGGCAGGTGGGCGTGCACGCGCGGAAGCCTCCGATAAAAGCGCGCTGATAAATCCCGCAGAGCGGCACCGCTGGATCAGACACGCGGCATTAGCGCCACACTCACTCGCTGAATCCACTTTCAAAAGAGGCTGGATTGCCGCGGTCGTGTTACGCAGACCTTTTTTTTTTGCAATATTGAAAGTGCAATGTGGTAGGCTACATTTGGAAAATGTTAGTTCTTCTAACCCTGGTGCTGCAGAGCGCTTTCATTTACACCCATTTCTAACTTTTTTTCATTTATAAAAGGAGTAACAAGACGAGTCAGGCTATTACGGACCATAGAATCGTATTACTCCTTTCACACGGAGTTCCGTGTTGATGACACCCACGATACTTCTGTTCATTAATCCCTCAAAAAAGAACGAGGAACAGGAGTTTTTGTCTATGAATGAAAAGGGTGGGGGGGAAAAAACTTGCGTTGAACGAGACAGATTAACATTTGTTCTGTTACATGCTTCTCTCTGTCACACACACAATAACTTTGCTTGTGCTAATTAACAATTAGCAAAGACTCGCCGGCTAATTGTGTTATTCCTCCTAATTAACGGGCTAATTACTAGAATGTCAATTTAGATTTAATTACTAAGAGCTTTGTTAATTCCCAGTGAGCATAAGTTAGCGTTTCGTAGCCCCTCTTCTCCTGTCTGTTCATGGCAAAAAAGCCTTTTTGACGGTTTCCTAGGTCTCCTGTTCTATGGTTAAAAAAGGGAAATGTAAATATAAAATAAATGAGAGAGGTGTTTGAGCTTCCTAGATCTGTTATCGAGACTGGGAGGCTTAACGATTAATGAAAGGCTTTACCTCTGGGCTTCCAATTAGTGAGATCCACCCCCTCCCCCCCCAGCCAGGATGGGAAAAACGCTCACAGACCCACCAGCCTTTTCTGTGTCTTAGTGGGGATTAATTCTAATATGTCATTATCCATAGCTTTTTCACTGAGACTATACCAATATTTCAATATACTGTGTTAATGCATACACAAGCCTGTTAGATAAACGCTTTTTTTTTTAAACGTGCAGCATAAATCAATTTTCCACTTAATTTGTATGATGCATAGATAGGTAGATGTTATCGTTCAGAATTACGTGGGAATGTTGTTTACTGGAAAGCGTTTTCTTCCACCGCTACTGGGTGCTATTGTCTCATACATAGTCCAGCCTTTGTAAATCGACTGAATTGGCCCCCATTATAACCTGCAATCCCCTTACCTCTGTTCTTTCAGTATAAGCACTCTGATTTTCATCCTAACTGCCTGACTCCTTCAAACCGCTGCCAAAATACCATAAGACAGGGTATAATATATATAATTATACCCACTTACGTTACCCATTATGCCAGTGGAGCATTCCTTGGAAAATGACACATGACCTGTCAAGACTTCATTCACGCCATTAATAAGCATCATTAGTGTCTAGTTTGAATACCCCTCTTGCACACTGCAGTCATTTCAACATGTCATATATTTTAATTTGAGGCCAAAAATAGCTGTGAGGATATTATGCACTCTCTCAGCTAGTCTTTGTGATCTCTTAATGGCCAGGAAGTTCACTGTGTGACCTTGTGTTTTTTCTCTTTGGAATTAAGACTCTGGCAGGCCCCTAAAAGAAGCAGGCAGAACGAACCTCATCGTAGCATCCTTGTTGTTGTTTGTGCTCTGTTCACACATGTAGAATTACTTCCATCGCATTTCCTGTGACGAACATCAGCAATAATCATGTGTATTTGCAAACACCCCTGGGAAGCGACACAATTAGCTTGGGACGAACTGAAAGAGACAAATAAGGTCTTTTTTTTGTGTAAATTCTCCCTTGACCTGGATCATTTTGATTGGATAAGGCACGCACTCTCTCTCCGTCTCGCTGTGCGGTTCCATTGCCCCAACTGTGAAGCAGGCTGCAGACTTGTGGTGATGAAAGCGAAACTCTCTGCACTGCACAGCGCTGAACCTCCCACAGGTGCACATGTGGAAACAGAGACCAGAACTCAGCGTTTGATGTGAGTAAGTCATTAACTTCTCCTCGCCTTGTTTACTGGCTTTGACAAAAGCACCTTAAGGGGCTAATTAATTGTAAAAGCTCTGCACAATGGTTAATTAGCAGGAGGCTGTTGTTACTGATGTACCTTGGCATTTTGCAGGTTTTTTTAAAGCAATTTATGCCTTTCCTCCAAAACCCACACACGCACACCCTCCCACACACACGCACACACACACACACACACACAGAGCTAGCTCATAGTTCGGGGTTCATCGCTGATCCACTTCTCCAACATGCCTCTTGGGTCACGGAAGCAGCTCTGTGACATTTTGAGCTCTCTGGCCCATGGGACCGGTCCAGAACCAGAGCTTTCTAAGAGCCCCATACCAGGCAGACTGACCACCAGTGCATACAGAGGATGCTGGGGAGAAAGAGAAGAAAGGGAAACTGATACCACACGTAGACAGGTGAGTAGTGGGTTAAAGGAGCAAACCGAAAGAATAGGGTCACCGAGGGGCTGTGCTTACACCAGGGTGTAAATATAGGCTGCTGACGCAGGTTTGAGGGTGTTCCAGAGAGTGTGCCCAGGCCTGGCTTCCAAAAACAGGTGAGCAGCTCACAGTGTTGTTTTGGCTCACAATGGTTGTTTTTGCGCAGAGGTCACAGCCTGCTGCCGCAGCGTAGCATGAGCTGGCGTGGCTTTGACACAGCGCTCTCAGTGATTATTAATAGTTGGTCGTAAAAAGAAACCAAAACGTGACATTTTGTTTGAAGTTATTAACAGAGGTGCCCTCTGTTTGTGTCACTCCCTGGTAGTGCTGGGTGTATTAAAGATGATGATTGATGGAGAGCTATTTTCCTAATGATTTATCCTCATGAGGCAGATCATCAAAACAGGAGATATGTAAATGTATCCCCTCTTCTCCAGGGAGATGGTTAACAAGGAAAGGGGCAGAGAAAAAAATATATAACAACTTTAAGGTCGTTTTGCATTCGGGCAGGATCACATGGACGTCATGGGTCCTTCTGTATGCAATGCCAGCTTGAACTGCTCACCTCTCTAATGTGGGATGAGGACCAATTAATCTTGTGTGACTTGACTGTTGGGACTACATCTCCCAGCATGCACTGCCGAACCTGGAGTCTTGCAACACACAAACCCTCGAGGTTCCATAAGGGTCCCTCTCTGCTGATTAACCCCCACTGAACCTCATGCTTTTGTTAATACAGAGTTCTCCAACTACAACCTCACTGAGTGGTGTTCCACATTTACGAGAAAATGTTCAATGGTTATCACCACCATGATAGATGGATAAAAGGTTAAAAAACTGAACTATGTACTCAAAACACATTCGCGAGTGTACATGTATGCTATGGAGGAGTTGCTTGCAGCTTTATGTCTGAAATGTATGCTGCAAGGAAACCTCAAAACCTGAAGAGCTCTTAACAACCATCTAGTAACCATCTTAAGAGTAATGAGTGCCCTTATCTCATATCACGGTCTTTATCCGGGTCCTCTGCAGCCCTTCAACGCATTAATCATACTCTCTTTAACAGGCCAGAGAGAGTTGGTTAAAGTCAAGGAACAAAGGCAAACATCCCTCTTTCTCCCAATCAGTGTAAAATAATTAAAAATCTAATTCAGCACAAACATTCCATGACCTTTCCAGTGCAGTTCCCTGTCTGTCTGAGTGCGGCACGTGAAGACCCTCAGCGCTCACATCCCAGCCACCGTCGCAAACTTGTTGCAGCAATTAGTGACATTTAGGTCTAATAATTAAAAAACAACAACAAAAATAATGATTTTAAATTCATATTATTTTACTGTTTTTCAAATCGAGGGCTTTTTTGAAGGGTCAAAATAGGAACAAAAATAGGAACAAAAAATAGGAACTGACTGACTGAAGAGCTCTTATATTGCATTGCGGTACTGCTGGTACAAAGGACAGACTTACCCAGAAGATCTCAGGAGATCCCAGAGCTTGGCAGCAGTCACACATCTTTCACACAGTTATCATTTGTCCAGTTGTGTGTCTCTAGACACTGTACGGCTGTGTCTGGTAGTCCTATTCAGGTATTAATGTAAATGTAGACTGAGGGAAAAAGTGAACAATGAAAGTGAATCATGGAAATGGATCCTAAGTTATGGGGACTTCAAGGGTGATGCGTTTGACACATTTCATATACAGGGCCAAAAGTGTAAAACACATTGAATTTTAAATATAGACCACAATGTTAATTAAAATATGAAACCTGAATTGAGATGTAATTAAATGCATGACATCATCTCACTCTGAAGATAAAATATCTTTAAAGATAAGGACAAAAGATAAAGATATAAAATAAAAGAGCACTGCTAACACCTTCCCCACCAAACACACACACACACACACACACACAATGGAAAGCATCTATCTAAAAGCTAGATCATATATATAAGTTCTCCGTTTTCATTTAAAGATGTTATAAGTGGGAAAGACCTCTAAGTTGTTTGACAGATTATTCCATCTCAGACCTGCATAGAAGTCAGTGTTGCTTCTCTGTGCTTCTCTGTTTATCTGGGGTACAACTAACTGCTCAGTGTTTATCTTGGGTACAACTAACTGTGCTCAGGGTTTATCTGGTGTACAACTAGTACAACTAACTGCTCAGGGTTTATCTGGGGTACAACTAACTGTGCTCAGGGTTTATCTGGGGTACAACTAACTGCTCAGGGTTTATCTGGGGTACTACTAACTGCTCAAGGTTTATCTGGGGTACAACTAACTGCTCAGTGTTTATCTGGGGTACAACTGACTGTGCTCAGGGTTTATCTGGGGTACAACTAACTGCTCAGGGTTTATCTGGGGTACAACTAACTGCTCAGTGTTTATCTGGGGTACAACTGACTGACGAGTAAAAACAATTGTAGCAACTAAATTAACTTTGGGTCAATACTGCTGTTTTAATCTATAAACTATTAGTTGTAAGCACTAGATGAAGTTGTGGTCTCAGCAGACTTTTCTGTCCATATAAAATTAAATATAACAGTTGAATGCAATCCAAATCAAGTCATTTAATTTAATATTATTTTCCTTTAATAATCCTTTAATAAGAATGTTTAATCCTTTTTGAGAATGTTTTATTTAGACTGTGTCCATGATCAACGTGGGGTTTTTGCAGTAATAGCTTATTTAATTTCTAATCTGAAAGACAGATATAAAAAAATACGTTTTGTGCATAGAATTGTTTTTTTTTTTCTTCCATGACCTTAAATCTATTCTTAGTGTGAAAAAAGGATGTGTTGCCGTCCCTAATACCAAACCTTTCTGCCTTTGTTAGATTCAGTAACGTTTGACTGACGGACTGTAAAGCTCAACGCATGAGAGAAACATGCAGGCAGCACGATTCGAATTTACATTTGAATGGGGAAAGATTGTCGTGAGCCATTTTTCCTTGTGACATATTTCTCCAATTACAGCAAATTAAATTCCTTCAATTAGGCCACTAATCTTGCTGCTCTCTCACTCCCAGTGTTGCCAGCCAGTGTGTCAAGACTTTTTTTTCTCTGTATCACAATGTTTATATTTTTCGGTGACACGTATGTGTCCTCTCTTCGAGTTCTCATTGTATTGATGTCATCAGCTGAACGTCTGTAGAAAAAGAAACACTCTTTCCTATAAACTAAAATATCATATTTTGGTCTGTGCAGTCATTGTCCTATTCAAACCTATGTATCACTCAAAACTTTTGGGATAGTGTGTCATTAATAACTGTGGTGTCAGTAAGCATGCGTGAACGTTGAATGTTACTCATGCACATGCAGGAGTGGCGTTCGTGTCTGTGTGCCATCCGCACGTCTGTCTGTGTGCCGGCTGTGTATCTGTCTGTGTGCTATCTGCGTGTCTGTGTATCTGTCTGTGTACCGTCTGCGTGTCTGTGTACCCTCTGCGTGTCTGTGTGCCATCTGTGTATCTGTCTGTGTACCGTCTGCATGTCTGTGTACCCTCTGTGTGTCTGTGTGCCATCTGTGTATCTGTCTGTGTACCGTCTGTGGAGAGTGGGCAGGGGCGTAGTGCCTCTGTCTGCAGACTTCATCTGTGGAGCACCAGGAAGGTAGATGCTGTAGATCTACCCTGCTGTAGATGGACTCATGCCGACCTCGGGGAGTGTTCCACAGGGATCCTGTTCGTGTCACTCCATCCCACTTGGCCAGTGAACGGAATGTGCACTTGGTACAAAATACAAAATGTAATTGATGGTCTAATCGATTTTTTGAAGTTTCAGTGTTCGGACATTATACAGTATCCACACCCTTTAAAAAATCATAGATACATAGCTTAACCATTTGGAAGCATGTGTGTGGGTGTGTGCATGTGTGTGCGCATGTGTGGATGTGTGTGGTGCACGCATGTGTGGGTGTGTGTGCATGTGTGTGTGTGCATTTGTGGGTGCGTGTGCATGTGTGGGTGTGTGTGCATGTGTGGGGGTGTGTGCATGTGTGGGTGTGTGTGTGTGTCTGTGTGAGGCCATCGCCCCTCTCATGCCTGTCTTGTCCATCCTTCCCTCTGAGCTCTCTGTGCCACTGGTGATTGGCAGAGATGTTAAGTGCCATTTGACACCCGAGAGGACGAAAATTTGTACGAGTGGGCTGTAATGAATTGGAGACGTCGGTGCAATTAAAATCACTGTTAATTTCTCCAGGGAGACAGGACCCCCCCTCCCTGCCTATGAATCATGGGATGGAGGAGGGGATGGAGGGGATAGGATGGTGAAGAGTGAGTCACCGACTTTCCTGGACAGATAGAGGAGTGCAAAATCAGAAGCCCCCTCCCCCACCCTGCACACACACACACACACACACACACACACACATACATATATATGGAAATGAAAGGACAGTGAGAAAGATGGAGGATGACAGGGCCTGTCAGCTGCTGAGCATATTTGATTAGGAGACCTAATGTTCTTCACTCGATTCCTGCCTGTCGTTTTATGTACATGACGTTGTCGTGCGGGATGTGTGGCATCATACCCAGATATGATCACAGCGCTCATAATATCTTCATCAGTGTCTTTTTACGCGCTCTGATAGAAATGCATTGTTTCCAAAAGGATGAGCGATCGCCCGACCCGCCTGTCCGATATCCTGCCTCCTGTTATTTGATAGAGCTGAGTGTTTACATTATGCTAGACTCCATTTCCTGCAGATTACTAACAGGAACTCGCTGGAGCTAACAGGACGTCTCCTAGCAGATGGTCCTACAGAAGAGCACAGCATGACATCAGAGGCAAACCAAGGAAGAGTTGGCTAACTGACGGTGGTGCAGGGTAACACAACCAAAGTGAAGGTGGTGCTACAGTTCGGGTGGAGTTAAGGGAGGGAGGTTACTGGCCCTGCTTCAGATTTGTTCCACCCCTTCATTGTCCCTCTCTGTTGATTCACCACATCTACATTGGTTAAACAAAAATTTATTTTGTCAAATTCTAGCTGCACACCACAAATGTAGATATTAAAGCTAGCTAGCTACCGTATTTCATAGAGGTTTTCAGCTAGCCACTAATCAAGGAAACACACAAGGACAAGGGCTATGGATCCCTTGGACATAGGGGTGCACGATATGATGATATAAAATCGTGAATGGCGATGACGAGTGGAGAATCGCAGGCGATCTAGCAAATTAGAGAAATTGTATAGATGGCCTTTGCCAATCAGCGCAATGACTTTTTTATGCTGGTTCTCGCCGATGCGGCTGACGTAGGGCGTAGGACTGACCAATCACAGCGAACTGTGCGTCTTCCACGCCTCCATGTTGTGTTTGTAAAAACTAAAAACTGCGTGGACAAAGATGGCTGAAAGCCAAACCGAGGAGCTGGTAAAGAAGAGGAAATCCACCTCTGTAATATGGAATTGATTCAGATTTTCTTCCACTGACCAAGACCAAACTACAGCGATATGTAAAGTGTGCAAAGAACACGTGAATACGTCCGATGCCAGTACAACAAATTTATTCAATCACTTGAGACGTAGGCATCCCAAGTAATATGCCGAAAGTGAAGCAATGCGGGCAGCGGGGGCAGCCGCCTCACAAGTGACCATAGCGCGCGACTCCGCCACACCTCGGTATAAAGAAACACCCCTCAAAAACAGGGGAAGGAACATTTACTTGACAAATTTTAATGTTGCTTTGTGTTTCTGGTTTGAAAGTGCTGGAATTTAGGCTAAGTAGCCTACTTGAAAATGCTTGAAATTGTAACTACTTCGTTTCACAACAAATAGCTGTCTGACTGAACAGTTCTCTTGTATTACGTTAACAAATACGAGCCTCTTGTAATTCCAGGATGAAACATGATAGAACGTGAAGACGTTAAGATTGGGCGTTTTGAAAATAAACAACCATTAAATAATATAATTAAAAAAGCGAATTATATCTAATCATTTCGACTATATGTATAAATATTTAACTTAATTAAGTTTAACGTGTTGGGAAATATTTAGTGCAATAGTGCACTTTAACAGCAGGGAAGCGGACACAAACGCTGAGGAGAGCGAGATTTATTGAATGGAATTCCAAAGGCAGAGTCGTAATACCGGGCAGGGGTCATAACAGGTAGGCAGTCCAAACATGAAATATAAACGGGCATGGTGGCACAAAGAACAAAACAAAGCAGGGGAAACAAAGACTAGGCTGAACGTACTTACGACGAAGACGAAACAGGCAAGAGGCACGAACGAGGCAAGAGCACAAACAGGTAAGTAGCACAAAATAACCGATACCGACATGGGAGACACGGGGACTATAAATACATTGAACTAGACTAGAAACAGGTGAAGACAATAACGACATGGGCGTGGCAGACGTGGGGAAACCATAGAAACAGACAACAAGGCGGGCTCAAGGAGCAGGGAACAACACAGACACGAGGAACAGGGAAACCGGAGTGACAGCTAGGAGAGGGGGGCATAGCCCTATGTGACAAACAGTGTCACGTGTGTTGTTTACATTTTTGTTTACAATGTTTGCACATGGAAAATTGCAATATCATTCATTTAAATCTGCTTAAAAATAAAGCTTTGTAGCCTCAAATTTTTTTTTATTTTTTGGATGGAAGATCGTGATTTAAAAAATCCAAATCGTGATTTTATGAAAAAAAAAATCGTGATACATTTTTTTTCCCTTATCGCCCACCCCTACTTGGACAGTTTCATTTCCAATATAGTTATATAACCACAGCTAATAACATTCTATAAATCACTTTTTCACAAGTCTTTCCAACAGAGGTTACATGAATTGAGTGTCATTGTTGGCTGGCTTGAACTCAGAAATGATTTGCAATTATGTACATATTACCATAGATGGATATATTAAACTAAAATGCAATGGGAGTCTTGCATCTCTGTCTACAGTAAATCAATTAATAACATCAAAAAGTCTTTGTGTTGCTCTCATTCTTTGACCAAAGTGCAGATATTTAGAAGATGATGAAAAGGAATGAGTCCACCACTTTAATAGTGGTGACTCAGATATTCAGTTTACCTTTGTCACACCTACTATAGCTGTTATCAGAGTAACTTTGACCAGGAATTAAAGGTTATCCACCGTCAATGATGGTGCTCTCTGAAACCGTCCTGTCACATATTGCTTCTAAAATAAGACTGGAACAGTAGAGGCAAATATCTTTCATGCTGCGGGGTTATAACTTTATTGGGTTCTAACATAAATTCACCTCTTGGAAAGAACTACATTCCCATGCCCAAGAGAGTCCCCCCATGTCAAAGGGCCAGCCTCCTGTGGGTAAGGTGGTCCTTAGCAAGACACCGACAGGCCAGGTCCTGATCAGAGTGTGTCTGTCACCCAGCCCTGGTGTTCCCTGCCAGTCTTATGTTTAAATTACCCCCCACTGGCATTCAAACTGCAACCTCTATCTCATCGGGGGTGGGGTGGGGGGTGTTGGGTGAAGCTCTTCTGCATGATCACATTAATGCAAGTTCCCCTCTGTCACATGCACGCCTGTGCACACGCGCCCGTGCACGCAGCACATAATGAGGCAAAATCATCTTCCTCTGGAGCCCCACTGGGTGTACCTGCAAAGTACAAAGGGCCAGATGCTCTATTTTAGGAGAACCTCTTTTAATTTATTTCCTTGATTTGGTGATAATAATAATAATTGTGCTGCAGGTGCCGCATTGAAATTAGCTGCCACTTCCCTGGGCGCTATCGCGGAGCCATCGCCTCCGAAAAGGGCCTCTCTCCTGCCCCCCCCTCTCTCTCTCTCTCTCTCTCTCTCTCTCTCTCTCTCTCTCTCTCTCTCTCTCCCTTTGCCAGTTCCTCCTCCTCACCTCATATTTTTTTCAGCTTATTCAAATCAGGCGTTTGAAAACTAACCTTGTTTGAATTGTAATGCAACGACAGCGGGTTTACAATTTACTGATACTGCTCCACAATGGGCCGCCGTACGGGCCCGAATTCGAAATGAATGAGATTTTTTGCTTGTCTGTATTCTAATCACAGCGTTACATGATAGCTTACAAGAGTGTCTTTGAAACCGCCTCTAACTAAATAAATTTGATTTGGAAGGGTGTGTTTGGCAGATTGGCTTGTGCATATTTTCCACGCACACCAGGTGCTGTCAAGGATAAAGTACCTAGTTTATTGTGCATAATAGGATGCAAGGATTCAAAAATATATTCTATTATATGGCGGCATGGTAGCACGACAAAGCCCGGTGGCTGCCTAGAGCTAGCATTCAGGAGCTTCCCACCTCTCAAAGCCGTTTGAGATCAATCAGTATGCTAACGAGGAAATCGATGTGCATGTTGACACACCACTATTTTCTTTCCATTCCTTTTGTAAGTGAATGGAATAAGTGATTTTTTTGTATATGACCAAATTTACTTCAGGATACATTGTAAAATCTGCTGTGAAAACAAGTGAAATATACAAAGTTATTTGTTGAAATACGTACAAATGATAAATTATCTGTATACCTAAAATCTGAGCAAACGTAAGGTTTGGGAAGTGCTGATTGAACTTCTGAAATGGATGCCTGCTTGATACTTTCTCCAGTCAGCCTTCTTGCTGGATAGGCTGGGATGGGTTCTTTGGTTCTCACCTGACTAAACACGTTTGCTCTCCACCACCATGTCTATGTCTCACGCCAGACCCTGGTGGAACCTCCAACACAGCTGCCGTCCCTCCTCCAGACGGCATCTCCTGTCCTCCTCTAGACGGCTTCTCCTCGCCTCCTCCAGACGGATTCTCCTCACCTCCTCCAGATGGCTTTCCTCTCTTCCTCCAGACGGTTTTCCATCTAGCTGAGCTCCTAATTATTTGATGGGTTCATTATGGGCTGTAATTGGAGTGGTTTGGCACAGGTGCCCGTGTCCTCAGAATGAGGGCAATAAACTACAGGAGAGAGGCCCAGGGGTGGAGGGGAGGGGAGTGGGGGTGAGGGGGGGTTGAATAGCTCAGAGACCTACGCACCCTTTCACTGACCCACAGTCTGGTCTGAACAGGGAACAAACAACCACTTGACAATGCAAATGATATTCGCATGGATTAGCATAGGCCCTTTCCAGTGACTGACCAATTAATGACCTCAGAGCGCTCATGTGACATCTCACCTGGTTAATACCCATGTGACAGGTTCACTGATGCATGCTGGGTGCTCTTATCATTATGGCTACCGGAGGATTTTGGGACGTGACGCCGTGCTTTTAAAAGGCATCAGTAGTTTCCAGATGAATGATGATGCAACAATGCAACAATCTACAATAACCTTGAACACAAGACATAAAAAGAACAGTAAACATACTGTAAGATTGTAAGGAGACCCAGAGACAGCACAAGCATCATTGTTTGTATCTATGCACTTTAGGGTCAATTAACAACAAAGATTAGTGGATACAAATTTTTGTGTTCTATGATTAAGCCCCAGAGAAATTAATGACATAAATATTTATGAGAGTTGCCTGCTTTCTTCTGGAGTCCCAAGCCCCGATTCTTGGTGTCAAATTTCAGCAGATCAAAGAAAGCCCACGTAGAGCTCCCAGACGGCACGGCTTCGCCGCCATGCTGTTGCGCCTGTCCCACACAGACCCACACTGCAAACCGAACAGTCAAGAAAGAAAGAAAAAGAAAAGAAAGAAAGTGACAGGACTGGGACCAGTGCACTGTCGCTTTAAGATAAAATATTCTATCTTCTACATCATAATTATCTCCTTAAGGTAGAAATATTAGCATATCCTCCAATCTTATTATCTGAGAAATTGCCTCATTAAGTCGTCTGCCTCCCCTTGTGCCCACCTTGCACGCCATTGTCCATATTTCATCAGTGAAGCCACGAAGCTCCAGGCATCTCTGATTGGCAAGAGGCACATGCCTTAGAAGGGCTCTCTATGGGGAGACGGCGAAGGCCAAAACGCACAGGCCTGCTCCTCTCTCTCTGACTGCGGGCAGATCATCATTAATTTCACATGCCTCTGCTCCCCATGGCTAACCTGCAAATGAGCGGCCTCACTCCGCCTCCTCCTGCCCTCTCGTGCACCTGCCCCTTCTCCTCATCCATCCGTCTCCTCCTGCGCTGTCCTCCGCGTTTGAAGGAGTGTCGCCTGCCGTAGGAAGTCACCCCTCCGCGACGAGGGTCATGTCCCGTGGGATGAGGCGGCCCTGTGGTGAACCCCCCCGCCCCCCCGCCCGGTCTGTCAGAATATCAGGTGTTCGTAGTAAATGTGATCACAGGTTTAGCCTGCGACTGTTTCAGTATGCAGGGACGGAAGCTGCCTCTGCCTGTTTGGACGTGTGTCCTCTCACTGCTGGTATCTGTGTGTCCAAGGGCTTACAGCCTTTTAAGTTATAAAAACAAACAACATTGGGAATTTTCCTTCATTCTTTGAATTTATTTCCAATCATTCTCAAATAGTAGAGATCCTGCAGCATTCAAATTTTCAGTGCTGCACACATTTACCAAATAATCTAAAAGACTGCCACCACAAATGACATTTTATTGCTACTAGACATTAATGAGATGCCCTGGAATATCCCAAACGGCTTAATCGGCGAAAATTTAATCCATGAAATGAAATCTGACACCCATGAATCCATAATGAAATCATCACTTTTAATCCTGGCAAGTGGCCTTTCTAATCTTACAGCTTTTGGTAATGTTACAGCACAGCATGCAGGATAGTAGGATCCAGAGAGAGAGAGAGAGAGAGAGAGAGAGAAAGAGAGAGAGAGAGAGAAAGAGAGAGAATCGTGAGAGGGGGAGACTGAAGAAAATGAGATATTTTATTTATCACAATGAGCAAGTGTTGGTTCCAGAATATGGGTATGACCTTCATACAGTCCCTCCCTATCCCTACAAGAAATAAAAAAGAAATCTAACTGTGGCCTGAACCAATAACAGTATCCTCTCATATGGCCAAGTGGTTTTGTAATTCAGACGTTAATTGAATCTATTGCCCGGCTAAATGATTTCGGTGCACTGTTTTAAATAGTTCCCTTCAGCATGGCTGGCAGCTGTAATGTTCTGCTCCAGAGCGCGTTGGTAAAAGAGCACACTCATTTGCCTCTAGATTGATTAACATAATGATAATTTAGTGTTCTTCCATAATGGAAATTTTCCTCCATTTACACATTATTTCATAAAAAAAGCCTGCTTTAACATAATATTCAATTTCACAGGTGTATGAACTACAATCTATTGGAACTTATGATATAAACATATGGAAAACTTTGTATGAAATACATTTAAATATCAAATGTAAAATATATAATGTAGTGCAACTTGGGATGTAAACATACAGAAAGCTTCTTACCACACGAACGAACATAAATGGTGAAGTAAGTAGCAGGCGCACACATTTGCCCGACAGTAGCAGCAGTGTGTGTGGACGGTGGGCTACGGAGGATGTTTGAGGTCCTGCAAGGCACCTCTGTTTATAATAATTAAAGTGTAAAATGCCAGGGGTCACAATTAACTGAAAATGGTGCACTGTTTGTTTAGAGTAAATTAGAGATGTTGCACTTATCACTGACAGCATCTTTATTTTGTGCATGCATGAGTGTGTGTGTGTGTGTGTGTGTGTGTGTGTGTGTGTGTGTGTGTGTGCACGTGTGCGCGCATGTGTAAGCCAGTGTGTATCTGGAGCATGTGTGGGGCAGGTTGGTCGAGTCCTGATATGCTTAACAGCCAATTTACAAAGGTCAGGTCCTATGGATCAAACCGTTCAGTAAATTGCACCTTCAAACTCATAAATGAGAAACAATCGTCTTGGTAAAGGTCACAGAGACAGCACAGCGGATTATAAGATTATAATAATAAAGTAAGTCGCCCTGCTCCTCCATTAATTTACTCTCAAGGAAGCGGGACTCGGCAGCTACAGCATCCCTCCTCTGCACCTCTGTCTGAGGCCTCTAGCTTGGAGGAAGTCAGAGCAAAAATCTAATCAGGAGGTGTTTATTAATTTCCACCTTCAGCAGAAAGGTGATCATTTGGCCAGTGCGTATTGTCTGTCATCTACACGATACCCTGGAGTAAATGAAACAATATAAGTCCATCTTTGCAAATCAGGGTGTCTGCTACTATAATTTATGATAAACTACATATTTAAACATCACATATTTACTCATATTAAATGTATTTTATACTTCAAATTTGCCAGATGTTTAGCCTTTTTAGAACAATACAGGTTTTATGATATTAAAATGCAATTTTGGTTTTTCAAAATGGATTTAACATGTTTATTCGATAGTTACATAAATACAAAACACATCAGAATCTTTTTTATGATGAGACAGATTTTCATTTCAAGTGCACGTGAAGGAAAAACTTTATAACACCAGTCAACTCAGTTAACACAGCCAAGCCACATGCACCATGTTGTGCCTCACTCAGCCAGAGTCCTCTGATACCGGCAGTGGAGTCCAGCTTATCCTGCCGCACCACCAGACCTGTTCTGTTAAGGCTGGTGTGATGTGGCCTCTCCACTGCTGTCTGACTCTACAACTGACCCAACCTGCTCACATTCCATGACATTCTAAGGTCTGCTGACCGTGGCTCAGATCTTCCTGCATCTGCACCATCCAAACCACGATGAGCTGCTCTACTAAAACTGACCTGGAACCAGCACTTTTGGCCCAAGTTTGAACACGTCCTGTCTGCCATTCTTGGGCTGGTCGTGTGGAAAAGGGGAAGGAAAGGGAATACATGACCAACCTAATTAAGCCCGAGGAAAGTTCTATATGTCCTGGGTTAGCCAATTACAGCCTCATCCACATGAGTGTGTTAAGGGTTCTCTGGGGAGAGCTTGCTAGGAGGCCAGCAAACGCTCTTAGACGGATCGTCAGGGACTGGAGAATAAAGAGCAGATAGTAGATGCCTGGGAATAATGCCGTATCTGACTCTATTAGTTATGTTATAGAACTAGACGGTCAGAAACCAAGCTGACGATGAAACACAGAGATGTCAATTCCTGGTTCAGAAAGTAAAGGTCCTCACCAGGATTTTGCTCAGGCTTCCTGGATTGTGTTGATTCCACTATTTTTACCTAGATTGCATTAGAAAATCTAGCAAGCTTGAGCAAAATCCTGGTGAGGACATTTACTTTCTGAGCCTGGATTATACACCTATGATGAAAGAACATCGTTACGGTCGACCACTGCAGTTCAGTTGAGCACAGGAGTCTGAGAAGTGTCTGGTGACCACTCATATTGATGCATCAGCATACTTAATGATGAGAAGACCTGATTATGAAGACCAAACGTCATGAGTCCTTCTGTTAACAACAGCAGCAGTGCTGCCAGACACCTTCTCCTTCATCACCATTCAAGTTGGATCATCTCCTAGTTCAAGTTGGATCATCAAAAATCTCTCTTTGGAAACTCAGTTACAGGTGGAACATGGCGTGTGTGATACATGGACTGCAGCAGAGAAAAACTGTAATGGGAAAAGGTCCCTTGTGGCATCACAGCATCTAATGAGTCTTTTAGCTGCTGCCTTGACACAGGTTCAAAATCCCACGACCTTTTAGTTCAGCGGTAGGCAGCGATGTGAACGAGGGGTGCCGGGTTAAAGCAGTCCACGCGAGTCCTGAGTCGACCGTAACAGGGCCCCGCATTAAACCTGCCACGCGCACTTTGCTAATCACAGGTTTGCTTTACTGAATTCTTCCAATCCCACGTGTAAGGAACACTCATGCTTTCTTTTCTTTCTTTCTTTCTTTCTTTCTATCGTTCTTTCTTTCTTGCAAGATTGTTCCTTTATCATTTTTCACCCTCTGTTCAAAATGTAACCTAAAATGATTCTCTGACTGTATCCCTTCACCACTCGCCTCTCGCCTGTCAGATGGGGGAAAAAAATATCCAATTGCTCCGTCTGTCTCAATGCCCCTGGAAGCTATTTGTACAAATGTTGAAGGAGAAAAGAAACTATTGGTTAGAGTGTGCAGTCATCAGGGGGGTGACATGCAGACAATAGGTTTGGCCAGGGGGGTAATTGCAGCCCGTTGGGGTGTCAGTCTGCTTGACGGAGGTGCGTTCACTTGCCCCAGGCATCCCGTAGCGTCCTCCAGCACGAGGAGAGAAGCGGAGTGCTCTTTCTGTCATCCCCCCCACACACACTCCCCCAACATCCACTTGGATGGAGACCACTAGTCAGACAACAGGGGGCAGTGTTGAGTTACAGAAGACCAAGCGTCATAACACTTTCTTACAACTTTGACGTAGCAGAAGTGGCAGCTGCGGGGCAATTTTCTCTCTCTCACTGTCTTCTGTCTCTCTCTCTCACTCACTCTTTCTCTTCCTCTCTCTCACTCTCTCTCTTTCTCTCTCTCCACCCAGATGTAGTTGAAGCTGGCAGGGCTCCAGACGGCCAGTGTGGCCAGATTAATTACAATTTTTCAATTAATGCTCCAACGATGAGCTGTTGTGTGTTCTGCTGATAAGCACGTGTAATCTGCATGCAGTGGAGGCCACCAGGGGAGATGGCGGGCGCTGATGAGATATTATTTTGCTTATTTTGATGGAGACCAGAACAGCCACATGGTCACATGCTCCTAAAACTCCTCAACGATCAGGGCGACAAGAGGCCAGCAAATCATACGCTCACTGCCCACAAACAAACAGGATATTCACACCAGCTTGATTCTATTAACTCTGAATCACTGAATCAATGAATTACCATTCTGATGGCAGGCAAGCGAGTGTGTCATTCCTGTGATCCTGTTATCACCATGATAATGAAAACAGGTTGGTTGACCTGTCATTCTTGTAATAGGTGGAGATTGTCTCCATCATCTCCTGGCCCCAAGGGCCATTAGTTTGCTACAGCAAAGAGATCAGCGGTGTATTTACCATTGCCATGCTTTATCTTCTGATGTCAAGGGAATCATGCCCATGTAGACTGATGGTGTGTAATGTCAAAATACATTACATTTAACAAAATGTTAAACCATGTAGATAGAAAATAAACCCTGCCCTAAAACTGTAAAACTACACCTTTCTTTCTTTCTTTCTTTCTTTCTTTCTCCCTCCCTCCCTCTCTCTCTCTCTCTATATTATATATATATATATATATATATATATATATATATATATATATATA
This sequence comes from Brachyhypopomus gauderio, assembly GCF_052324685.1. Classification (NCBI taxonomy): domain Eukaryota; kingdom Metazoa; phylum Chordata; class Actinopteri; order Gymnotiformes; family Hypopomidae; genus Brachyhypopomus; species Brachyhypopomus gauderio. The sequence goes on along the minus strand of NC_135211.1, from coordinate 23,110,294 downwards.
TATATATATATATATATATATATATATATATATATATGGTATTTTGAAATACAATGATTCATATGGTTTTAGAAATGTCTCATTAAAACATCTAGAAATTGCTTTATAAATTGTAATATCAGGATGGGATTATTCTCAGACATTAAGAAAAGAAAAAAAATCAGTTTTTAATTTCAGAAGCACTTAACATAATTCTTATTCTCACTTGAGCTAATCAGAACAGTCCATTTCATTGCAAATACTTTTAAAGATAATAAGAATTAAAAGTGTGTTAAATTAAAGTACACTCTTCGTCCATGTGCTGTACAACATCATTTAGAAAGGATAAAATATTGAGACTTAGGGCTAGGTTTCTGTACATTATTTCAAAGCAAGAAGGAGAGAGAGAGAGACTCCCCACTGCCCTCTGACTGAATTCAACCCTCCATTAAAGTGTTAAAAAATTTAAATAATAATAAAAAAATCTAACGCACTTTTTAATTAAAAAGAATCCTAATAAGCCACATCATATTATATGGTGCAGATTCATCGGTCAATTTAATAACATGGAGTCTTTTGGATCTTAATATCTTTGGAAACAGGTTTCCTTCATAACTGAGGGGCTTTGTTAATTACACACTGGGCCTAATGATTCTGAATATTCAGTGGCTCTCGATGTTTTGATAAATGGGCTTCCACTAAGATTTATTCCTAATTATCTCATTTGTCTTTCTCCATTACTTTTTATAGCTTAAATTTATGAAGTCATTAAGACGTTAGTGGCCCTGATAATGATTGGGAGAAAGAATTGTATGAAAGTGAATTATACGAAAATGATTATGGCTAAAGGAGTCTTTAAAATGAAGCCAGCGAAGGAAGTTGCGTGGGCTTTGTTTAAAGGTGCAGGGCGCGGCTCAGTCGTGAAGCCCGCGGCCTGCGCGCGCGCCGACGCGGGCGGAAATAACCGTGATTAAAACGTCTTTGTCACTGCTCACCTCTCTTTCTCGCTCTATTCTCCTCTGTTCTTCCTTGCATAGATTCATCTCTTAATGTCTGCTCGTGCTGACGGTAGCAATATTCTCTCTGGGACCAGAGATGAGATCGCGCTTGAAAAAAAGCACAGACTATTTTTAAGGCAGCCTTTCATGCCAGCACGTTTGTTTAATTTCAGCACATCTTTGAAGATAAAATGAAACACATAAATACAGGCCATTACATCTGCATTTGGGTTTCTTTTATTATTATTGCATTTTTACTGCCTTTAAGCTTTCAGACCCACAAGCATGCAGAACCATTCTATTAATTATTCTCTCTCTCTCTCTCTCTCTCTCTCTCTCGTTTTCTCATCTAATTACACAATGAGTGACACTATACTAAGCCTTTTCCTCTTGTTTTAAAGTATCAGCATCTAAACCCATTTTGTTATGTGCAGCATCTGCGGGCTGCACCTCCGCGTTCAAGCCGTGACACTTCCGTTATTCAGAAGCGCGTCCACGTGCGTTCCACGGAAACCATTATTTACACGGGTGGACCAGAACTGCTACAAAACACGTCTACAGGATGCACGGAAGGCCAAAGACAACCAATATTTGTACACTGTTCTTCAGATCTAGAAGCTTTAGTGAGTGAGAGTTAACATGTACTTGTGCGCGCGGGTGTGAATAGTATGACCCAATATCCACTGAGAGACTCGTCTGTCGGGTCTTTTCTCTTTCTCTCTCCGCAGAGGAAGACAAATCTGAGGAAGCCGTGTAAGCCCCCCAGTAAATTAATTATTTAATTATCTAATCAAGCATGGATGAAGAGCATCTCCTTACACTAGTGTTAATTATGAAACAGCTGGGGCGGAGTGTTGGAGGAATACTGAAGCGGGGCTTGGCTTGCTCTCATTTCTCCACACTTGCTGACTCGGTCTCACGTGCGAGCCTCCGATCGGCCAGCAGGGGGCGCAGTGTCACTGCTTCAGTGCATTCCGAGAGGAATTCAGGAGGCGATGTGGTGTTTGGTGGCCGCATCCAACAAGTCGGAGTACTGATCGCATAAAAAAAGAAACAGTGCTGAAAATGTGACTGAATCCTAGATGTTGCGGTTATGCATGCGATTTTACCCACAACATGTTCCGAGTTTAAGAAGCAGTATGGGCTACTACATCCTACCATTGCGGGTCCTCTTATTAACATTCACGTGACATCAAAACTCTCAAACCTACGCCCTGTGACTACTTGCACAACTAATTCCCGCCTTCACAAGAGGAAGAGCCTTCTCTTTTGTATCGCCCAATTAAAGAGGGTGCGAGAAAGGGGCAAAAATAGCCCGTCACAGCGGTCACTGATTAAGACCACCTTGAGCAGCGAGCCGTCTCCAGCTCCACCTAACAGGACCACAGCAGAGGAATTACCTCTAATTGCAATCACGCAGACAAGCGCTGCGTGCGCGCGGGCCAGGGAGACGGAGCTCCACCAGCTCCGTACGTTGCAGAAAATCAGAGGCAAAGAGCGCGCTGGCTAATTGGCCCGAGCCTCGCGCGCGCCTCAGCTGTGCGGGGCGGTAGCGCGTGGGTCTCTTCGTCATGCGGGCTCCCCGTCCTCTAAAAGGGCAAAGATTTGTGACAACTGCCTCGGGTTTGTCTCGACTACACGCAAGGCTAGGGTTAAGACACAACACTCCGGCTTCAGGATATATCGTTACTTTAACAACAGGTAGCTAGGATCGTGGTGGGTGAGTCCTGTTCAGATTCTTTAGAGATGTTTCTGGTTTACCACATCTAGTCCAGCACATACTCACACACACCTTATACAGAAACAGCCTAAAGGACCTGCGGAAGCTACAAACGTTCTTTTCCGGTTCTGGGGAATTGATCTGAATCTAAACATATTAATCATTTCAAATACAGCTTAAAAAAATAACTTGATCAAAATTGCAAATGTATATTAGCCTACTATAACTTTAATAGCCATAAAAACCAAAGGATTTAAAAGATATAGTACTCATTTTCCTTTTTTTGCAAAGAAATGAAATGGTTTCCTATAAATAGGTTTAGCAATTACTCAATTACTAAATTTGAACTAAATTTGATCTTTTCTATCATTGTAGACATCCTAAAGTATAATAATGTGGGAAGACCCTGCAGTGTCAAGATCATTCTTGGTTCAACATATAGATTGCGATTTACTTAAATCGAGCACAAACCTTTTTTTAGAATGAATATTTAGAGATAAGACAAATTGCATATTCAAACATTAATTCATTTATTAAGACCGAATAAAGTGTTTATAGTTACACTAGCGTATCGCACGTCTGAACGCCCCAGTAAGAGAGGAATATTCACTGACAAGGGAAGAGCAGGAGATTTTTTTTTGCCTTATTACTTAAGGGGAAAATCTCCCAGAATCCCTCATCCTGTCGTCAGTGCGAGAACTTTGGCGTGTAATGTATTGAGTGCAGAAGGGAGAAGCTGAACTCCCTCCCCATGTGCTTTTCTTTGTCTGACACAAGCATGCAAGGACATACTCTCCTCTGTTAAAAAGCTAAACTATTTGTGCTAAGGTCTTTTTGACCATTTGATCCGTTCTTGATCTCCTCCATATGCCCCCCGTCAGGTGTAGTCTGTGGACATCTTACCTCACACCATTGCTCCCTCCCTCTCAATCTCCATTCTGCACTCCAAAGTCCTGAATGCAGCCGCCGAGCCTGGCGTACAAAGGCACGAACAGAACATCAACCCAACTCTCAAAGGAGATCTGTGAGCTTACCTTGGAGAGAGCATTTCTCGCTGCCTTATACAAGCACGGCCTAGGAAAGCTCGACATGAACACTGGATTAACTCCTTTGAATTGCTGAGAACAGTGTGTGTCAGGGACTCTTTCTCACATATGTGCTTGATTGAAAGGGGCCAATCATTCACTTTCCCTCACCAGGTGTTAGTGCTATGCACTGGTGGCATGGTGGGTTGATCCCCTGTATGGGAAGGTAGTAATCTGTGTGTATGTTGACGTGTGTATGTTGACACTATTATTGCTACTGCTCGCACTCCAAGATTACCACTGAGTAGCACAGATCTGGAGCTCTGTGTTTGTGTGTGAATGTGACAGCATACATTATGTAGGGAAAAATATAATGGGGGAGTAACAGAATCTGAGCTGAGGCTCAAGGTGCATGATGGGAGGTTTGTGTTGAGATGTGGGCTTGTATATTTGAGTTTGGGGTATGTGCGGTGTTAGAGCCTCTCCCCTGTTTAGCCTGTAGAGGCGAGAGTAACTTGATTCGTAGTCATTTGAGGCCTCGCCCATCCGTCCATATAAACAGCAATCCAAAACAAAATCACGTTTTACACTGCATTAAACTCCCAACACGGAAAACAATATTTTGGTCTTCACATTAAGTCTCATAATTAGACTACATAAATAATTTCCAAAGTCTTATTTCTAAAATACATAAATTGAGTGTAAACTTGGCATTTGAAGTGGCACATTTAACAGTAAACATCCCAGGAGTCCATTTTAACTGTAGCTTTAGGAACATGAAGTCAAACACCGGAACTGACTTCATTTCTGCCTCTCGCTGAAAAGGTTAGCAGTGGAGGAGCTGGTGAAGACCTCTTGAAGCCGCACAAGTGATTGCTGTATTAATTGCCTTTCTCATCCCTTCACAAGGTCATCCCCTGTCCACTGGTAGATAAGACAAAGTAATTCTTCTGCGCTACACTGGAGGACACCACATCACAAAGTTATTCAGGCTGAACCAACGGGTCTGGGGATGGGGGTTGAAGTGGGGGCTGGTTGTGGAGTCTCACCGTCCATATCTCCTGGCATCTGCATAATCCAGACCTCATTAAAAAGGTAGAGAAGTCCTCACTGGTCAGTGTAAACATCTGGTCAACCATGCTGTCACTGAAGGCTAGTCTGGAGCATTTCACAAACAGCTCCAGGGCAGCGCAAGACTAGCTCACTAGAAAATAGCTCAACAAAATGTTGAAAACAACTGCCGATGTTTCACTTCTATTGTCGAATGGAAGACGTAACCTTTCGTTCACGTCTTTAATAATCCAGCATTAAAACAGAACCAAAAAGGGAGAGCAGCCTTTCAGACGTGGGTATGAAATTCCAACCTATTTAAACCAGAAGCTCAAGTGTGAAAGACAATCACAGGTCCACAATGGCTCCCACAAGTCATCTGATTTATCTTTCTCTCCGTCTCTGCCAGCGGTCGGCGAGAAAAGCTTAATTCCCACCTGACAAAGGGACGGATTGGACATGTTCTTAGCCCTGCCGCAGATGGTGCTGAATAGCTCAGAGTCGTTTCGCTTGTGAGGACGGACAACGGAGGTCATTACTCAGACCTCTCGAGGACAAACTTGAAGACTTTGCCAGAGTTTTGAAGACGAAAGACCACTGAATACTGCAGTGTTTTAGACATAACACTCGCAGCCAGTGAGTGGGGGAAAAGTGTGCACGCTTGTGAGACATTGCACTGATTAGAAAATGTGTCAATTTTGTGATCAGTTCCTGGTCAATTACTGTGCAGCTACATTACCTCAGCGTTTAAGTTGGTCTCCTTTGAAGGTTAGTCTGTTCTGAAGTTTACATAAGTAATTTAAGCCGTTTCTTAGCCTGCGAGAGACCCAGTCCGCCAAGGTAGCCAGAAGCGACACACATGGGCCCCTTTCACCCAGTTTAACAAGGTGTTCAATGGCTGTAGCCCTCCATATTGAAACACCATTTCACTCCATCGACAAAAAAAACCCCTTCCAGGTCCTCCCATGTCTGGCTTAGCAACATAACCCAAAACCGCATCACTGTGGCGATCGCACACAGCCATGGGACGAGTAAATATCCAGTCCAAAATGCACTGCTTGTGCCAAGAACAGCGTGCTGGCAACCAGGGTTCACAGCATCGGAATTAAAATACAGATTGTGACTACAATCATCATGTGCTGGGTGATCTGATGTTCCAGGCAATCACAAAGACAGCAAAGGACTAACCTGTGTGTCTTAAGCTCAACCCTGGAATCTTCTTTTTGTTCTGTATGAGCAAATCAGAGTCCTCTGGGCCTCTCCTTCCACGAGGCACTAAAACACAGGCGATGGCTGGCTTTTGCAGTTCATTACATTTTATTGGTTCTTTTAGAATCATTTTCATTAGCTTTGTTCTAAATCTTTTTAAATAATGTTATTCATTCTATCTGCCCCTTTCTTACTATGCTTTGGTAAAATATTTGTCTTTTTTCATCATGCTTGTACAGCACTTTTAGCTGGATATGAAATGTATAAAAAGTGCTAGATAAACAGAGTTTTTTTTATTATTATTATTGCGCTTTTGCGTTCTCCCACAACCCAAGGGAGGGGAAAAACTCTCACAAAAATTAATGATTAAATGCCGAGTGTCTTTGCAGACAGATTATGTGTGGAATGAGAATTTAGGCCATCACAGGGTTGTTCACACTTTTAGAGCCCATCAGAGCCAGTGGAGAAAATGCCGTCTCCCCGTGTTTACATTTGCTCCAGTAATAACCTGATTTTTCTGCAGAGTGTTTCTTATTCACACTTTGCACACTTTGACCAGACTCTTTATCTGCTCCAGGGGGAGTCAGTGATAAACTGGTGGATAACAAAACAGATCACAATTCTGTTCTTTTAAGAGTGCGACTGCCTTGACCCTCTAAAGAGATCTCACTTGAAGCAGTTGTGAGTGTAGACTTACCACAGTGGAGTCCCCTTCATATTTCACTTAGAAAATACAGGAACTTTAAAGTTAAGTAGTTATGCTATTCATGTATCCTAATGGTATGTTCACTTACATGGAAACTTAAGGGATGTCAACAGGTGTTTGTACAACAGCATGTGAATGGAGGCTGGCTCTATGGTTTCAATGTCAACGGGTCCATTATGACCTAAACACCTGATGTCTCCCAGCAGCCCTGTAAATCTGTGTGAAATGAGCAGGATGAGAAAAGGAGTTCAGCATAAAGAACGGGCCTGGAAGCCCTGACGTGCCTCTCTGTTCTCACAGCTGTCTCTGAAGGGCTGTTATCCAGCACGGGGGTCATTTTGGGTGAGGATTTTTGAACACACATACAACAAACACTCCGCATAAAAGAAGGTGGAGATGCAAACCCCCAACCCCCTCCCCGTGTTTGTGTAAAGAGTCTGCCTCTTCCCACAGTGGACATGAGGACTCTAGGGTGCTTGGGTCACCATGTTCACCACTGTCTTCCTGTTCTCATCTGACCACCCCCACCCCCATGGCACCTGACTCCGCCTCTCCGCCCTGCCGGCACTGTTGAACTGATCTGTAAGATGTCCTCACCAAGCAGTTGGGAAACACGCTCTGTTCATGACCGTACAGAGACTCTAATGCTGGAACGCTGCCGGAAATCGAGCTGCTCTCACCCTTCCAGAATCAATACCCGGCGCTCCAGTGAGCAGGCCGGCCAGGGCTCCAGCATTAATGCGATTCACCTGGGCCGCTCGTCGCACGCTCCAAATCACCCTGACGAATGCCACGGCTTTCTCACACAGCTAGGGGTTTCAAATCAAGCACGAGCAAATATTAGAGGAGACAACGTTCTCCGAAATGTTGAAGTTGAACCGACGATCAGGGTGAAATGGGAGAGGCCCTCCGTGCTGAGGAAATGTTTACATGTGGCTAGCCTGTGCGCGGGGACAGCAGCGCTGCTACAAAGACACAGTCTGTTGGGTGTTTGTCTAAGGAGCCAGGAAAGGGTTAACAGCAGCCTGGACTCACACACGCCGCCAAGGGCTTACTTGACATTTACTTCAGATGCACAAAATGCGGAGAGTTATTTTGCAGAACGACTCACAATGCACACATTTAAAAAGAGGGATTTGGAAACTCGGTTGTTAGAATATTACACAAAAAACGGTGCTTCAAGATTTGGTTCATGAGCCATTGTAGACAATCTGAAAGGCATTTCACTAGTTAAAAGGCTTTCTATGTTATTTGTTGCTCAAAAGTACCATTATTCCATCATTTACAAGGTGAGTGATGCACAAAGACCCAGACTACAATAATAATGGGTTGTATTTATTTGTATGTGGTAAATAACAATTACCACATACTGCCACCGGTTGACAGCTAAGGTAGAAATGTGCAATTCCTGAAGTTTGATAAGCGTTCTACAGCCTTAGAATCTGGATTGTTAACACAGAGGCCATTAACTTAAGTCTGCAGCACTGCCAGAAAGTGTTCATTAGAAATCGGGTCCTGGAATCTCAGAGGGAAAGACGAACATCTGTGCTAGACTAGAGACCCTGTCATTTGTTGACTTGTTCGGTATTTATTTATTTTTTAACAAAGGACTGTTTTGCCAAGCCACTAACCTGCCACCAAATGTTCAACTCATTTTTTTTACATTAATAATCATATTTCATGCCTATGTTTGAGGGGAGAGATCTATTTTAAAGATACTCTAAATCAAATGAACCAGATTTGTTCAAGCCTAATCAATTCTCTTTGCCCTTAACACATGCCATATTTGCCACATTCATCATCATGGCGAGACACTCTTAAAACACACCTGAGTCACCCAGCAGTCACATAGCAGTATAGGTGTAAATCAGCCGCTTGCGTCTTGCATGGCCATTTCTGTCACCTCTCCTTGTCTCTAATGACCGAGCCGACCAGACGGCCTCCCTGTGAGGACGCACCCCAAGCTCTGGGCGGACGAGGCCTTGGCCATGTGGCGGAGAGCTCCCACACACCAGGATCAAAGTTTGCTCCCCGCCCGCTTTCACACGCCACCTTTCTTCAGAAGCGTTTCACAGAGATACTCGAGACGACTCTCGAGCTGCCGGTTTGCTAGAGAAGCAGGACTGAATACCGAGGGCTTTATACTCCCACGGAGGGCGGATGCTGTGACATTATTCAGCTGATCTAAGAATTTTGCAGAAAGAATTTCTCAAAACTAAATAAATAAATAAAGACATTCCTGGATGGAAGACTTATACAAGAGTCCTCGTTCAGAAGCTTTTGTGAAGTTCCCCTTGACGTAAGGGTACCACCACCTTCTGATATCTTTCTAATACGTTCTCAAAAGTATCTGCTTTGAAAAAATAAATAAAATTCTTCATTTATACACTTACTGTAGAAGAGTACCGAAAAGCACAGAGGTATTTCCATGCACATGAAACGTGTGTGTTTGCATACACAGAAATGGCATTACCAAACTCAATAGGCTTACCACTAGGAGTGAGTATACTCAGCACCGCAGTGACCAACACTCTGTTCATGTGGCAGGTTAATTATAAAAGGCTGCTGAACTATCTCTTCCATCTTTTAATTTTTACCCATTTAATTTCTCTTTCCCTCTTTCTCTCTCTCTCTTCCTCTCTCTCCCCCCTCTCTTCTTCTTCTTCTTCTTCTCTCTCTCTCTTTCACACATCTTTGATTAAATAAGAAGTCATGTGGGTGGATGTGGCCATGCCCGGGTCTGAATCAACACCACGCCAGGGTCGTTAAGAGCCTCGGTGTCTGCTGGCCTCTGTTTGTCCAGGCTCTACTCCTGGCTGTCCCCCACATCTGTTGTGCAAATTCTGCCTTTAATTTAACTTGGCCTGAGTTGGTTTCTGCAATCCACTGGAAATAATCTTCCCCCTTCATCTTCAAACCACCATTATCCTCTGTGCCTTCATTGTGTAGTCACAGGGAGCCATTGTCCACCCACCAAACTTCAATTAAAAAGAGAGGAATATATCTGGACATCCATCGATTGATTCATTATTCTGCAATCCGTCTTCCACCAAAGATATTTGGATAGGTTGATTAATCTTTCTGTCATGCATCTATGAAGATGTATGATGATTACTTAAAAAAAAAATGAGAAGAAGAGAGAAAAAATGATGTTCTGCAGACACAACCACAGTTTGATAAAAAACCAGTATGCAGAACAGCACTCTAAAAGGACCATTCCAATTTGAAATGGGTCATTTAAGTCATCTTACAGTTGAAAGGGGGGAAAATACAGCTCGTTATCATCTCTGATTATGGTTCTTCTAGAAAATCATTCAGGATTAAAAGACTGGCATCTCTCCTGTTCCATATTACATTCGGCACTGTGGCTTCTCAGGCAGAAGTGTGTGAGCTGCAGAGTCATTTACTGCAGCTGGTGGGACTAAACAGTGCTCAACACATGTTTCCCATGAAAACCTCCACGCAGCACAACGCTGGTGTAGGAGCACAGACGTAACACACAAACAGGAGGGGGTGGCTGGGTGTACGAGGTCTCGTCAGTGCCAACGGGGTCGTTTCATTATTTTGTGCATTGCATTGGCCAAACAACCACATTTCTTCATTTCTGCTGTGATGGCACAGAGTGATCAGACAGGGGGGTGAAGAGCATTCTGCATGCTCTGATGAGATCATTAGACAGAAACCTGAGTTTTAAACGTGAATGTCCTTCTTTCTCTAGCAGACGCCATTCCTCTTGTTCTGTTTTAAATGCTGAGTCTGGAGTTAGAAGAGGAACTGGGATGTTGTCCCAGGGCAGCGGTCCACCCCTTCACAATAGTAGTCTCACGCCTGCTTCTGCTTCTGTAAGACAGGAGCAGTAACAAATCAAACAAGCCAAGATGTTTTTGGTTTTTTTCGAACAAGCAACAGGGAGCTTGTGCGAGCTGTGATTGGCTTGTGTTACTTACACATGGAAAGCACCAAAAAACAACATTTTATATGATCATTTGAAAGAAGTGTAATGGATTAGGCCTTTCTTTTCATCCGATCCCTGACTGAAATGGGTTATCACAGAGCGACAGTTGTCCGATTGCTTAGGTTGTCTCCCATGACTGATCTGGATTACCCAATTACAACAAGATCATAAAACCAAGTTGCCCTCTTTGCTCGACCCACGGCTAATACAGTGAACAGCTGTTTTTGATTAAAGTGATTTTTAGTGACGGTTGAAGTCAAACAGGTGATTTGTAACTGAGTCTGTCTTTCTAGTTTGAAAAATTGGCATTGGAGGAATAGAAAACAACACATAGTGCCTCCTCCTCCTGTCAGAAACAGGGTTGTGTCAGCTGTCATGAGCAAGATTCCCTGGTTTTAAATTCCTACATAAATAACTAGAACAGGGAGTTATGAGGATAAAATGTGACACTGTCCTCAACAATAGTCTACAGCCCCATGGAAGACGGATCTCTGTGCCCTAATCCAGTTGGCCAATAGCTACATTCCAGTTCCCAAACCAAGAAGACAGGAAAAGAGAAAGTTTCAACTCTGACTCATTTTCACTCCAACACAAAGAGCTTCCACTGCCTACCAATCTTATCAGGGCTGAAAAAAAAAAAAACCTCAACAGACCGCAAAGCTATTTCTTATTTGTTGTTTCTATCTCAATTGCATAGTTAATCTGTAACACATTTATGTGGTCTGGCATGATGGTGAGTGCATGCATTTGTAGCTTGTGTGCACATGTGTTTATAAGCCACGGTGTGTGTGTGTGTGTGTGTGTGAAAGGCAGAGATACTATGATGGCCCAGGAACAGGTTTTGCAGTGAGCTCACTACAGCTGTTCCCCTCTTTAATGTGGGAAGATGTTTAGTTGTAGTGGGAGAGTGACTCCTATCCCACAGTTCCTGTGACACATCAACGCTCTGATCGGCGTGTGTGAGTGTGTGTGTATGTGTTAGTGTGGTGTTTAGTGCACAGAACCCACAAAATGAGGAGGAAACCACTAAATATGATGGAGCTTGCGTATTAGCAAAAACAGCAGACGACTTTAGTCTCTAACTATACTCCTCATTTATACAAACCTTAGAAATGCATCTAATGTTTCTCCCTTTATACTTCTCAAGGGGATGAGATTTCACCGGAGTGAACAAGATCTCTGTTCCACAATTAACCAGTTTGGAAACATCTAGTGCATGTCCTTCAATTCAACTGGATGACGTCTCTGAACTGATCTAAAATGCTTTAAAAATGTCGTGGAGAAGGCTGCCAACCAGCATCGTTTCAAATGCCTCTTATCTTTGTTCACGTTTCTTGAAGGTTATAGTTGGCTTTAAGTCCGAGGCCCTTACAGGGTGAACTGGATTACTTGAAAAACAATAGCTGGATAGCCACCACTGCTCCCCCTTGAACCCTGCATTAATAAGACAGAGGCTCAATCCTCTGTTTGGCTCTCTTTGACTTGGGGAAAGAAGTTGAATTTCTATCTGCCAAAGGCAAGTCGTGCTTTATGTCAGGAGTATTAATTTATGATTTTCATCACAGTTGGTGACCTCTTCACCTCTATTAAAATGCAGGCTTTGTAATTTCATGGTTAATATTCAATAGCCACTTGTCCTCTGTTGCTGAAGTGTGAGAATATGAGAATATCTTGAGGGGATTGTTGGAAAGAGAGAGTGTGTGTGTGTGTGTGTGTGTGTTGTTTGAGGACACTGGGCTCATCGAATATCATGCAGATGTCCAAAGATGCGCTTGTTAACCACTCAGGCGAAGGGGAAACCCTTGAGGGGGAGAGAACGGGAGCTCGGGCTGCCCTGGACCGTCCCGGGGGCAGCATGGCTGACTAGGACAGTGGAGTCCTTCTCTATACGTGCTGGAACAACACTGAACACCCTAACGAGGACAGTGGAGTCCTTATCTACACGTGCTGGAACAACACTGAACACTCTAACGAGGACAGTGGAGTCCTTCTCTACACGTGCTGGAACAACACTGAACACTCTAACGAGGACAGTGGAGTCCTTATCTACACGTGCTGGAACAACACTGAACACTCTAACGAGGACAGTGGAGTCCTTCTCTACACGTGCTGGAACAACACTGAACACTCTGACGAGGACAGTGGAGTCCTTATCTACACGTGCTGGAACAACACTGAACACTCTAACGAGGACAGTGGAGTCCTTATCTACACGTGCTGGAACAACACTGAACACCCTAACGAGGACAGTGGAGTCCTTATCTACACGTGCTGGAACAACACTGAACACCCTAACGAGGACAGTGGAGTCCTTATCTACACGTGCTGGAACAACACTGAACACCCTAACGAGGACAGTGGAGTCCTTCTCTACACGTGCTGCGACAACACTGAACACTCTAACGAGGACAGTGGAGTCCTTATCTACACGTGCTGGAACAACACTGAACACCCTAACGAGGACAGTGGAGTCCTTCTCTACACGTGCTGCGACAACACTGAACACTCTAACGAGGACAGTGGAGTCCTTCTCTACACGTGCTGGAACAACACTGAACACTCTAACGAGGACAGTGGAGTCCTTATCTACACGTGCTGGAACAACACTGAACACTCTAACGAGGACAGTGGAGTCCTTATCTACACGTGCTGGAACAACACTGAACACCCTAACGAGGACAGTGGAGTCCTTATCTACACGTGCTGGAACAACACTGAACACTCTAACGAGGACAGTGGAGTCCTTCTCTACACGTGCTGGAACAACACTGAACACTCTGACGAGGACAGTGGAGTCCTTATCTACACGTGCTGGAACAACACTGAACACCCTAACGAGGACAGTGGAGTCCTTCTCTACACGTGCTGGAACAACACTGAACACTCTAACGAGGACAGTGGAGTCCTTATCTACACGTGCTGGAACAACACTGAACACTCTAACGAGGACAGTGGAGTCCTTCTCTACACGTGCTGGAACAACACTGAACACTCTGACAAGGACAGTGGAGTCCTTATCTACACGTGCTGGAACAACACTGAACACCCTAACGAGGACAGTGGAGTCCTTCTCTACACGTGCTGCGACAACACTGAACACTCTAACGAGGACAGTGGAGTCCTTCTCTACACGTGCTGGAACAACACTGAACACTCTAACGAGGACAGTGGAGTCCTTATCTACACATGCTGGAACAACACTGAACACTCTAACGAGGACAGTGGAGTCCTTATCTACACGTGCTGGAACAACACTGAACACTCTAACGAGGACAGTGGAGTCCTTATCTACACGTGCTGGAACAACACTGAACACCCTAACGAGGACAGTGGAGTCCTTATCTACACGTGCTGGGATAACACTGAACACTCTAACGAGGACAGTGGAGTCCTTATCTACACGTGCTGGGATAACACTGAACACTCTAACGAGGACAGTGGAGTCCTTCTCTACACGTGCTGGAACAACACTGAACACTCTAACGAGGACAGTGGAGTCCTTCTCTACACGTGCTGGAACAACACTGAACACTCTAACGAGGACAGTGGAGTCCTTATCTACACGTGCTGGAACAACACTGAACACTCTAACGAGGACAGTGGAGTCCTTATCTACACGTGCTGCGACAACACTGAACACTCTAACGAGGACAGTGGAGTCCTTCTCTACACGTGCTGGGACAACACTGAACACTCTAACGAGGACAGTGGAGTCCTTCTCTACACGTGCTGGAACAACACTGAACACTCTAACGAGGACAGTGGAGTCCTTATCTACACGTGCTGGGATAACACTGAACACTCTGCAGAGATCAGCAGTGAACCAACAGTGTTTAAACTAGAGGGTTGAAAACTGTCAGAGAGAGAGAAAGAGGAGAGAGAGAGAGAAAGAGAGAGAGAGAGAGGAGAGAGAGAGAGAGAGAGAGCAAGAGAGAGAATACAAACAAGGCCCCCTTCATCACAAATTACAGAATTGGCTTGGAGAGGCATTTCTTCTCAACGACTTTGGCAGCCCTTAAAGAACCTATTAAACTGAACTGTTCTCTGTTTCACAACAAAGCCGTACAGATCTGAGAAAGGCTAAATCGATTCCCAGCCGCAAGCTCTTCTACTCTGAAATGTAACCCTGGTGGCTGTCTGGCTTTTCAAGACAACATATCCAAGTATGATGACCTTCTATACCAAGACCTATTAAAATAATGAAATGAAAGATGCAATGAGTGTGACGATGATTCTGAGCTGGCTGTAGGTTTAGATACAGCAACATGTTTCCTGGTGCTGGTAATATACACATCCGTTCCAGCAGAATTCAGCCTTCAGAAACACTAACAATGAAAATTTGAATATAGCATCTGAACCTATGGGGTGGCAGCTAATAGAACTGTGATAACTCTGTAGGTCATGTACTTATAACAATATCACTAATGGCAAGTGGCCGACAACATTGCAAAGGATAAATGTGAAATGTCAACAGAGACCGTGTGGTTCAGGACGCCATCATCACCTCAGCAGAAAATCAGGAGACTGTCAAAATGAAGAGCTCTGATTTTGTGGCACTGTTCTTTTATTCCACAGAATGAATAAGGACCTATCTCCTCTCATCAAGTTGTTTATTATGGTTTATGTATTATCTCCAGTTTCTATTTCCAAAGACATCTACAAGATGTAAACATTGTAGAAAAAGGTCACCAAATGTGTTTGCCACCATACAAGGCTACATTCACATTACAAGCCACACTGTCCAATTCTGATTTTTCATTCAGATCAAATTTGATCTTTATGATTTACATTCATAACTTGATTTGATAATATTTGATTTCTGCACAGCCCTGAAAAATCTGATCTGATTCACATTAAGGCAAATAATCAGATTTGAGTCACTTCAGTCTTTAAAGTGAACATAGCCCAAGCTCGTTAGTCCTGACTGTTAATTCTCACTGTTGTGGATTCACTAAGGCACAAAATACACAACATTAAACTGACTACATAATTTGCACATCTGCTGATATTGACCTTTGGCAAAGAAGCACCAGCAATTATGAGTATGAACAACTATAATTACTTTTTTTTGCTCAAAGCTGATAAGTAGACTAAATCTAAATTCACAAATCACATCAAAAAGGAAGCTGAAAGAAAAACAAATATGTGGAGTTGAGATGTTTGGTACTATAGTACTAAGTATATAAGGACAACTGACTAATCAAACACAGAAATGTATATAATTTCAGTAATATATAATTCTCTCTTATTGGCTACACTATGGATTTTTAACCTGAATCAGGATGGCTTTAAAACTAATACAAACCTTGCTGATGATAAACAGTCTATTCAATCCACGTATATCACATAAAACAAATTTGGAGTGAAAACAGGTCCTAAAGCACATCATAGAAAGTGACCATGGTGTAATCTCTTTGTAATCTCTCTGTAATCTATAATGCAATCTCCCTGTAATCTCAATTGTAATCTCTTTTGAAACAAGCAGGTTGAGAATGCAGGCGCGTCCACCACCAGTTTGCCAGGCGAACTGCAACTCCAAGCCTGCTGCAACGTGCAGCCCAGGCCAGACGAAGCTCGGCCGGGCCAGACGAATCTCGTCCGGGCCAGACGAAGCTCGTCCGGGCCAGACGAAGCTCGTCCGGGCTAGACGAAGCTCGGCCGGGCCAGATGAAGCTCGTTCGGGCCAGATGAAGCTCGGCCGGGCCAGACGAAGCTCTTCCCCCACGGGTCCTGGGCAGTGGGGCTTTGGCTGAACTCCAGCACTTAGGCAAAGTTGGAAGTCAAAGAACTTGGTAATGAATGAACAAAACTAGGAAGAGTACAAAATGGTAGGAATGAAAATCACAGGATGGATGGAGAGAGTAAGAGTCCTCTCTGTTCACATATAGGAGGAAACGCACCAGGACAACTGTGCAAATGTTAAATAAACATAGCTCTTTCTCCAGCTCATATCCATATGTCCTGAACTCACAGTTTATGGCTTACGTAGTCCTGAACACTGTGGCTAAAGTCAGAAGAGTGCCTCAGGTGGCCGGTGGACTACAACAGTGTACTACAGTAATTCTGTGTACTACAGTAACTGTGTGTACTACAGTAACTGTATATTCAGAGATGACCATTTCCTTTACAATGAGTTGAGCTATGTTTAAACAAAGAGGAGGGGGTCAGCATAGCCAAACCGCTGAAATCAAATCTGATCTTTGGTTGCATTTTCTTGGAGAACACGAATTTAAGATCTTTTGAATACATGACGACATATTTAAAAAAAGGCACTGAATTGTTATTCAAGCATGGTTAGGGCATGCATTATTGAGGAATCTTAAACCACATAGTGGACTTAAACCACTGTGGAGTTTGGTCCTTGGGGGCAAAAAAAAATCATAAATAAAACCATTTGAGTTGAGTCCAATAACTATCCAAATCAAATGAAACCATTTGAGTTGAGTCCAAGAACTATCCAAATCAAATGAAACCATTTGAGTTGAGTCCAAGAACTATCCAAATCAAATGAAACCATTTGAGTTGAGTCCAAGAACTATCCAAATCAAACCTCCCAACATTTGAGAGGACAAAGTGCGACTCCCATGTTTTGGAGAACCTTGTCCCTTGATCTGACTTCTGTTAGAGAAATGAGTGGAGCAAATCTCTCCGTGGGTGCCATGATCACTGCGTGTCAACGCGTCAAGCACGTGAAGAGTCTGAAAGCAGACTAGAAATGTAGGAGGAATATTCCAGGTACACCTCCAGGCCTGGGCGTGAGCAGCACACCAGCTCTTGTACAGGCAGAGTTCATGAAAATGCAACTACAACTCCACGGCAGCATTCCCTGCAGCGCTGGCGTGTGACCGGTGGTGTGTCCTCGGAATGGCCCCGTCTCGTGCCCATTTCCTACCTCTCCCAGTCATATCCTGTTTCTCTCGGCCTTCCACGGACTCCGCGGAGTCCCGCGCAAACAACACGGCGCCCTCTAGTGGAGCGGAGGCTCAGGAGGAGAAGCAGAGGCCGCAGCACTCCATGCAGATCTCCAGGCAGTCGGCCGACTCGCAGCAGGCGTCGATGATGCCGCAGTCCATGTCGCAGGGCAGGTCACAGTCGCCGCACTCCTCAGAAACACAGCAGCAGCAGCAGGAGTCGCCCGACACACACCACCCACAGGTGGCGCAGTCCAGCACCATGTTGCACAGAGTCAGGAACTCACAGAAGAGGCAGGCGAGGATGCAGTGCACACAGCAGTCTAACACACACACACACACACACACACACACACACCCAGAATAATAGCGGATGCTCTGTAATGCTCCCTACAGATGGTCTAAATCAACAACACAGGCTTCCAACTGTATCGAAACAGCTAAAACAACAAAACTAAATATGAATAAATATATAAATAATGCAGGATCTAATGTTGTCCAAACACACCGCATCCCCCCCCCCCCCCCCCCCCCCCCCCCCCCCCCCTGCCTTTCATTCTCCTGACCACAAGCCTCCTGTGCAGTACCCACTCCCCTCTGCTCCTCCCGGTATGGTGCCGGACTGGCTGGGTTGTGCTCACCGTCCTGGGCCTCCGTGGGGATGTGTGATCCGTTGGACTTGGAGCTGCCCTTGCTCCTCTGACTGGTGAGGGAAGGGTTCGACTGCAGCTGTTTGGGCCCCTTGCGGGGCGGCGTGGACGTGGAGGAAGAGGACGAGGAGGCGGCCCGCAGGAGGGGCGGGCGTGGCCCGGCCTTGCTGCCGTGCGCCGGTGCCTTGTCCCCGTTTCTTGGTGCCGTGGCCCACTCTGGTGAGAAGGTGGGAGGCTCCCTCGTGGGCGTGGGCGTGGCCTGGGGCTGACCTGCGGGGAGAGGAGGCGGGGTTAGTAGAATGATGGAGTGTGTCCATCTATCATGCAGTTATTCTCTCCCTATAGCAAAATGATGTATAGCTGCATCGCTGTGGACCGGAAACTCATCTGGCGTCTGACTTCCGCTATTCAGATGTACCTCACACTCATTGATGCATTAACACACATCCATAAGCCACATGGGTTTTCCTTTGGAATACCAATGTGGACATGTGAATGAGTTACTAAGCGTTTTGATGACCGCCAGGCCCCTCTGCCAGAAAGAAAGCAGAGAATGGAGAACAGGCGGCTACATTTAACTTTCTTGGGTGAGCATTTTCCCCATGAGCCCCTCACAAGTTTCTTATTCCTAAGTGCATCAACCCTCCAGCTACTTTTAACCACAGGGAGATGTGTGTAATATATGCTCCCCATGAAATTCTGCACGCATTCACCCAGGAGAGGAGTGCGGGTGCGACAAGTCTCCTGCGGCCCAGTCAGGCTGGGGAAGGGGGTTAGGGGCCGGTTACAGGCACTGGGAGATTTACACCAGTTCTGGGAAACAGCCCTTCAACATTCACTAGGGAAGGGGGTGGGGGGAGAGGTCTTGAGGGGAAGAGTCCATGTGTTTGCAATATCCGCCCCACGCTAGCTAGCCAGCCGTCAGCAGCATGTCTGTGCGGTGGGACGACAGCGGCGTAATGTCATCTGTCGTCGGCCTCCGTGTAATCCGGCTTCTGCAGACGCATTCCTCCCGTCTTTATCCTTCCGTCTCACCTATTTTTTTTTTGCCCTTCCTACTTGGGCCATTTTTTTGTGACCCACTCACAAGGAGCCAAGGAAAGCCAACAAAATAAAAACAAATAATTGAACAAATGTGAATGAATAAAACAGAAATCATGAGACATGAATGGATTAGCATATCATTAGTCAAGAACTGGGGAAGAATTTGGATAAATAATGAAACACACAAACAACAGGACTGAGGATTTAAATCACATTCATCGTTATCCTTTCCCTGAAGGACACAAATACAAACGCTCCGACAAACAAGCCTCTCACAGAATACAAATACCACACAACACAAAGGAGTCAAGAGAAGACTTTAAAAACGAAACGACCGATAGATGCTTCGAATCTTAGAAACGTGGCTGGATAATTTAGAGTTCTGGCAACACAAGCAATGAAAACGCTTTCAGTGTTTTTCAAAGGACATTTTCAAGAGTCCATCTCCTTTGATTCTCTGGGAAACCAAGTGTAAAATACAGTTCTACAAAGAGCTGATGTGGCAAGCAACAGCTTCTGCTGCTTCAATAAAGATCACTTCTCTGCTCCATGTTTATATGAGCATTTTTAAGCCAGACGAAAAGAAGCAAAAAGGGCTTCGTTTTGGACTACAGCTCTAATAAAGCACTCAATTAACACTCAATTAAATTTTGCCCACAATGTGATGGACAAGCATTTAAATGGATCATGCGCTCTGGAGTTTGCCACTTAAAACAAGAGATCATGTCCAGTCATATTTCACCACTTCCAAATCTTAGCAGCAAAAATATGGTGAGGCCAGTCTCTCAGATTCTGATGCGTGGCGCAGGGGGTCAGGTTTTACGTCCAGGGGACGGTTGGAGGCCAAAGGCTCTCTCCAGTTCTCTGGTTCACATTGTGAAGATCAGATGTTGTCTCCACATGAGTTTATGGCCTACAAATGTTCTATGTGTTGCTCCACAAACCAGCTCAGTGCCAGTACTCTCTGTATTTTACTCTCGAGTGCCACGATACGCTAATTATGCTGGAGGAAAGAATAACTAGGTAAAATGCACACCTTCAGCGCCAAAACAAATACCACCTTGTCATAGAGAGAGAGAGAGAGAGAGAGAGAGAGAGAGAGAGAGAGAGAGAGAGAGAGAGAGAGAGAGAGAGAGAGAGAGACAGTAAAATGAGACTTTTGCTAAGACGTGTGTGTTCTGATGTTTAATACCAGTGCTGCACTTCACTGTGACCTCAACTCAGGCGTTTTGGGGGAGGACTGAAGACAGGCCAGTGAGAGCAGTGAAATGCCGTCCTCAGTGTATGAGATGTGCTGGATATTATTCTCACTGCAGTCCAAGAAACACACACACACACACACACACACATACACGTCTCCCTCCACCGCCAGACCACGGGGCCTCGCCGTCTACGAGACGGCGCATAAAAGTAAAAAGAAAAACAAAAGCATACATCAGAGGAAGTGTGGAGGAACCACACAGGCTGAGCAGTGCTACTCTTGGTCCTCCTCCAAAGTCACGCAACGAGTGTGATCGAAGAGTTTTTCATCTCTTCAAACCTTCACTCCACATGTTGGGTTTGTTAGAAGAAAATGGAGATGTTTCTTTTTACTCATTTATACACGTCAAAACTCCATACCTGCTACAAAGCCACAGCAGGTTGGATAATGAAGACATTACCATGAGTTCATAAGAGAATATATCAATATAAAATCCATATGTTTAGATTTAGACACTCTGATATTGGTAATTGGCTTCCACCCCAGTTCACTAAACTAGTCTATAAAATCAGAGCTCTCAAGTCTCTTAGTTAGCTGGGTTTACTGTAAGCAGCAGTTCTCATGCAATAAATAAATAAACACAACATCACAGTCCACAGGAGGAAGAGTGGGAGAGAAGGCGAGAGTGGGAAAGGGAAACATATAAAACATATGGAAGATGACATTAACACAGAAGGCTGGTTTCCCACACCGAAATCTGGACTACAAAGAACTTTTAACGCTGGATCACCACTGACATTCCAAGATTACACATAGTCCAGGAACAGGTTTAATTCCCTGTCCAGAAAACCAGCTCTGAAAGTTATAATACATTCTAGCTGATCTGCTAATGCTACTTGAGCAGATTTGATGGTCATATTGCTCAAAAACAAACAGCGCGACTAGATCAGAGATATAAAAAATGGCCACTGCCAGCCATATGATCCATTTGCTAATGTTACCCACAATATGATCCATCATATGACTGGTCATTGGATGTAGCAAAACATATGATGTATGTGTGCAGAAGGAACAGAAATTCAAAATGTCAATGCACTGTGCTACAAATATACAAAAGTAAATGAGCTCTGGATTTCATCTGACCTCATAATCCCTGTAAGGTTATAAGTAGACTACTTACAGGCATTTTCCTTTACTGAGATATACTTTAAACGGCGATAACAAGGGTCACATTCCTGCTCTGCTGTTGTTGTTGTTGATGTTGTTGAGTGTGGGCAGTAAATAGGCAGTGCCAGTTCTTCTGTGTGCTGTGGGGTAGGAGGAGTCGGTCTGTCTGTGCTCAGAACCAGAGGGCAGCAACACACACCGAGAAACTGCCTCAGTGCCAGCTCTCTCTCTCTTACACACACACACACACACACTCACACACACTCACACACACTCACATACACTCACACACACACACACTCACACACTCACACACACACACTCACACA
>NC_135211.1:23050850-23083350 GCF_052324685.1 Brachyhypopomus gauderio | reverse complement strand
CACACACACACACACACACACACACACACACACACACACACACACACATACACACACACACACACACACACACACACACACACACACACACACACACACACACACACACACACACACCCACCCCACTGAGTACTATGCAGCAGTGGTGCCCCTGTATGTAGCATGAACAATAGTGTATACACATATACAGCACAGTATGTATTCAGTAGACATACACATACTCCACCAAAGCTTATAAACTGTACCAAAGAGTGGCAATAAGACCTGACTGGCAGCAGTATTAGACTCTGCATATTGTCATCATATTATCACGAGTCTTGTGTTATCCTGACTAATCTTGGACAGACCAGATGAACACGTCTGGGGCATTTGGATGAACCAGGGTATCCACATAATCCAACACGATACAGAATGACTGACCCACCATACAGTGTTGTGGCCTCTGAAGTCGGGGCATATTCACACCGAGCTGCCCTGCACTCACTGCTAAAGGCACCTTGGACACCATGTGCTCACTCAACCGGAACCAGCCACTGTACGCTGAGATCACGCACACAACACCTGCTGTTTTGGAGAAGCTGTGCCCCAAACATATAGCCATCACATTTGGCCCTTGCCACCTGTTGTACAACATCCGTATCATTTTTAAGAAAGATAAACCTACAGATGTTAAGATTTCTCTTAAACCTACTGTGAACAACAAAACAACTGTCTACATAACCAAGAACAACATATATATTTCCATACAAATATGGAGCTTCATTACTTTCAGAATCAACTGACCCCAACTTCCCACTGCAAATACACACATACTCACTGCAGTCCATTTGCAAACACAAACACAGTCTGACTGCAAATACACACATACTCACTGCAATACCACTGCAAACAAACACAGTCTCACTGCAAATACACATATTCACTGCAGTCCTACTGCAAACACAGACACAGTCTCATTGCAAATATACACATACCCACTGCAGTCCCACTGTTAATACAAACAAACTCTCACTGCAAATACACATATACCCACTGCAGTCCCACTGCAAACACAAACAGTCTCACTGCAAATACACATATTCACTGCAGTCCTACTGCAAACACAGACAGTCTCACTGCAAATACACACATACCCACTGTAGTCCTACTGTTATTACAAATAAACTCTCACTGCAAATACACACATACCCACTGCAGTCCCACTGCAAACACAAACACAGTCTCACTGCAAATACACACATACTCACTGCAGTCCCACAGCAAACGCAAACACAGTCACTGAAAATACACAGTCTCAGTGTTATCCCACTGCAAATACAAGCACACATGCTTGCTGCAGTCTCACTGCAAATACAAGCATAGTCTCATTGCATATACACTCACACTCACCGCAGTCCCACTGCAAATACAAACACACTCTCACTGCAAATAGTCTCACTGCAAATACAAACACTCTCAGTGCATTTCCACTATGAATACAAGCACACTCTCTGCAGTCTCACATGTCTGTGCATTACTGTGTTTATCATGGCTTGTAAGAAATCAGAAACACTGCCAATGACCATTCTGAGGCCTGAGAAATCTTTGACTTACAAAGCCTGAAAGAACAGCCTTGTAAATAGTGTCCTGTGACTGAATAAGGACCCAAACCTGTATGCAGCTGGTCCAAATCCAGCTGCAGAGATGAATGGTAAATCAATAGTAACATAAGCTCCTACTTTATGGGCCGTGTGCAGAGCAAACACAGACCATTCAAGGCCAACAATATCGTATTCTTTAAGTAGTGAAGTGAGTGTCTGAGCCACCTGCCAATATCACAACATCTAGTGCCGTTGTCGAGGCAACGTCCTAACAATGGTGGTTACCACCAGAAACATTCAATCGACCCTGTAGAGTGGGCCAGGGCTGTGGAACACTTCTCACTCTGGAGAGGGGCGTGAAATGCAAAGCCGCAAGCAACGCCTCTGCCTGTGAGAGGAAGCCTCGCGACCCGTCCAGGGGACCGGGGTTTCCTTTGTGGTTCAGGGTAATGGATCTACGCCCTGAATATGCATGTGTGAAATGGCATCGCCAGTGCTTTTATGAGAACCACCTGGTAAGGTGAGGGGTGCACAGTGAGGGGTACGTAGTGAGGGGTACGCAGTGAGGGGTTACGCAGTGAGGGGTATGCAGTGAGGGGTACGCAGTGAGGGGTACGCAGTGAGGGGTACGTAGTGAGGGGTACGTAGTGAGGGGTACGCAGTGAGGGGTATGCAGTGAGGGGTACGCAGTGAGGGGTACGCAGTGAGGGGTATACAGTGAGGGGTACGTAGTGAGGGGTATACAGTGAGGGGTACGTAGTGAGGGGTACGTAGTGAGGAGTACGTAGTGAGGGGTACACAGTGAGGGGTATGCAGTGAGGGGTACGTAGTGAGGGGTATACAGTGAGGGGTACGCAGTGAGGGGTACGCAGTGAGGGGTACGTAGTGAGGGGTACGTAGTGAGGAGTACGCAGTGAGGGGTACGCAGTGAGGGGTACGCAGTGAGGGGTACGCAGTGAGGGGTACGTAGTGAGGGGTATACAGTGAGGGGTACGTAGTGAGGGGTATGCAGTGAGGGGTATGCAGTGAGGGGTATACAGTGAGGGGTACGTAGTGAGGGGTACGTAGTGAGGGGTACACAGTGAGGGGTACACAGTGAGGGGTATACAGTGAGGGGTATACAGTGAGGGGTACATAGTGAGGGGTGAGAGGATATACCTAATAGAGAGATAATTTCATCATATATCAGGCTTCTGTGCTAGGAAGTAGACATAATATTAGTAGGTAATTTTGTGTGATATAGAATAGAAAGACGTGTGTGTTCATATCCTAATGTGGGTGGATGTGTTGGCCTACATCAGCTATAGGAGTATGACTCAGTAATAGAGCCCTTCCAACCATCCACCGTTTAGTCTTAATCGTGGTCTTCAGTATGTTTTCACGCACACACACATGCACACACACACACGCACACACACACACACACGCGCATACACAGAAAATTACTGTGTAACAGATATGATGTTACAAAGAGAGAGATGATATTACAAAGGCAACAGTACATGAATAAGATCAGGGGGGTTAAATACAAAACATTTGTGGGTAACATTAGACCTGTACAATATAGTAGTTTGTAGTACACTTGTGGACCTGTGCAAAATAGCAACTTGTAGTACAGTAGTAGACCTGCACAATATAGCAGTTTGTAGTACGATAGTAGACCTGTACAAAATAGTAGTTTGTAGTAAAGTAGTAGTCCTGTACAATGTAGAAGTTTTGCACTATATTGCATCCTCTGATGTATATACCACATCTCCATTACTCCACCCACAACAGACATCACCACACCCAGACATCTCCCACCCCCCCACTCCTTTAGCCAGTACAAACACACAAAGGCCTACTGTGAGAGGTCAGGCATGGGATTGTGGTCCTGCAGAAGGCGGCGATGAGCTTACATGTTATGCTTTTGCTGAGGGTGCCACTCAAGTCCGTCTGGGAGAGACTGTTGTTGTTGTTCCCATCGTCTGCGTCTCCCGGCGTCTCGGCAGAGGGGGGCGTGGCCTCCTGGAGTGCCGGCCCACTGCCGCCATCACCACCTAAAGGTGCGTGCACACAACGGCGCTGTTACAAAGACCCACAGGTAAACACACGCCACGGAGTGGGAATAATAGACCTGTACCGTTTTTACTATTTGTTTGGTTTTTTGCTTCATTTTGCAAGACTTTTCTGTATCATGTTTGTGGGCACAGCAGTATATGTGCTTACGTGTGCGTGTGTATATATAAGTGTGTGTGGGCCTGCCTGTGTTTTATACACAAACTCTGGAGCCAAGCGGCCTTATTATGCGGTTTGGTGATTACACAGGGCTGTCTGAGAGAGCCTGAGCAGGCAGACATCAAAGTGAGGCAGGTTTGGGCCTCATCACCAAGAGGAGAGGGCAGCGGTGGAGAGGAAATGAGAGGAGAACATGGGAGGAGAGCTTGGCAGAGGAGAGGAGAGAGAGAGAATGCAAGAAAAAACAAAAACAAGGGGGTGGGGGCGTGAGCGTGCTAATCCGCCCTGGGCTCGGCAGCCCCTCTCTCCCCTTGCTTCTGCCCAGATGGGGGCCAGCTGGGCTGGATTAGCAGGCTGATAAACACCCCCCCCCCCCCCCCCCCCCCCCCCCCACGCCACCGCCGATCTCCACTCCGCTTATTTTCTTTAGCCGCTCGCTCTAGCAGTCTCCTGTTTCTCCTTCACTTGCTCTTGGCAGGCTACGCTCGCACTGCTGCGTCCTCTCTGGGCACAGGGATATCTTTTTTGGGGAATTTGTTTGTTATTTTTTCACTTCGCTTGGGTTTTTTTCAGAAGCTCCTGACAGGAAGGGCACTTTTTTAAAGCAAGGGTAAAAGCTTAGGAGAGGGTTCAGAGAGGGGCAGAAAGACAGTGAGAGAGGGGGTGGGGGGGTGGTGAGGGAATTAAAAAATAAGGAGCAGACAGGCTTAGCTGATGACAGCATGATAACCAGACACCGGGAGCTATCCTATCCTCTGCCATTTTTCTCCCTTCAAGCCATTTTCACCTTTCAGCTCGTTACCAAGACAACTCATGATGGGCTTCCTGCCCCGTTTCCTCCAACTGCAGCCGCATTGTCCGAGACTTAGCTCATCGCCTCTTGTAGCACGGGGACCCTACACGCGTCTCCATCTCCTCTACAGTGGCGGGACGGCAAATGGACTTGGACTACGGTTACCCCAGCGTTGGGTTTCTGTGCGTCCTTGGCGCGTTTGTGGTGTAATTAGGGAGGTGTCGCCGTGTCTGGCTCCCGTAGCGATGTACATGAGTGGCAGCTGGTGGGTGCTTTTCTTCACCATGTGGAAGACAGTTCAAATGTCCCTCCCTCCCTCCCTCTTGTTTTTTTGGCAAAAAAAAACACCTCGATCTGATACCAAAAAAAAAACTTTCCAGTTATGTGTAAATGTATACGCAAAGCCTGCCCAAGCCATGCTGGGACTGCGCGAGAGTGTCTTTGTAGATGGAGTTGTAAGATAGTGAGTGAAACAAATAGAGACAGATGGATAGAGAGACTTCCTGCAGAGACATTGGGCAATCCCATTTCTTATTTTACCCTGCTCCTTTTTTCTCAGTGTACCCCATGACCCCTTGAGTTACAAGGGGTAGTGGTTGAAATCTTCCACTATAAAATGGAACAACCCTTCAAGAACCCGTTATGTGTTATTAGTAGTTTTCAATGTAAATAGATTCACTTTTGCCAGTCACTTCCAATACGTTGTCCTCAGCTGTAGTGAACACTTCACAGAGCTCCTGTTTTATACCTATTGGTCCAGATCAGATGGCAGGAGCGATCTGAGCAGAGCTGTTAACCCGCTCCACAGCTGGATACCCAATCTTAGTCTAATTAATAGCACGAGCCAGAGAAATCACGCGACTTCCTCCCTTTACAGGACACCCAATCACGCATTACCCTCCCTTTACAGGACACCCAATCACGCATTACCCTCCCTTTACCTGGTTCTTCTTCCACTAGCTAGTCAAAAGTGACCACGATTACACCTTCAAGGTTTTTTGTTTTTAAGCGTATGTTTGAGATCCGTTTGAGGCAGTTTGGCAAAAAACTGTTTGCTGGGAGCTAATTCCAGACAGGTAGGAGGCTTACATGCGCTCTGGTTCATGTCTCGAGAAAAGTACAGAGCTAATTGGACTTGCGGCAGACGACAAGATTAGAACGGTCAACATGTGTAAAACCTGCAGGCAAAAAATGTGTGGACGTTTTACTCAACTAGTAAACACAGCTCTTACAAAGTCCCAATAAAAGAAATAAGTATATGAATAAATATATAAGGTTATGGGTGTTAGTAATAAAAACCCAACAAAACATGAGATGGATCATGTTTGTGTCGGAGCTGGAGGGGGTGGGGTAACTTAAGGTTGCCCTCTAACTTTTATTATGTATTTTTCCACAATAACAAGAATGGCCTAAGGCTAGCTAGCAAAAAAGCAGCGGTTCAGAAAAGACCCCATCTCCCTTTACACCAAGATATGATGGCTTACACTCACAACCTCTGGACTGCAGGAAACTGGAAAGCCAGAGTATCTCGACGGTGTGAAGGTCTTGAGCGATGTAAGGCATGGGTCTGGAAACACAGCTGGAGATGACTTAGGGTGGATTACTCCGAGGTCGACTCTGTTCTTAGGGCTTGGTAAAAGGCCCTGGACACTGGGGCTTAGACCTAGTTTGTATAAAGTGGCACCGAAAATATGTTCATTTTAGTACGTGCATAGAACTTTTTGAACGGGGTCCATTTTTTTATTGTACTAATATTGCACTTCATTAATATTAAAATTTTTTAATCTTTCAGATTAAAAAGCAACCATGCAAATGGCATTTTGCAATTTACTTCAAATTAAAATAAAACTATGTATGGCATATGGGGTACGCTACTCACTGGTCTTTAAACAGACACTGGCTAATTCTCTCGGTCTGTCTCTCTGTCTCTCTCTCTCTCTTCCCCTCTCCCTCCTCTTCCCCACCTTTTCCTTGCTTACGCTTCCCCTCTTTGACTTTACACCTGCAGGGAGTGTTCCCTTATTTACTCTCTGGAGGCCTGAGAAAGCACAGCTAGTCTTTTTGGAGCTTAGAGCAGGCAGGTATGAGGTCTGCTATTAGAGGCACAGGAGCCTTGTGGCTTTACAGGGACACTTTGAAATTCTGCCAGCTCTCCCCATCCCCCCTTTTTTGTGTCAGAGTTACCCTGTCTCCTAACAGCCCCTCACTAATACCTGCTCAGAAGTCAGTCCATGGAGTGAAAGAGAAAAGAGATCATTGGTTTAGATGTTTCGACTCAGGAGGAAAAAAAAAACCCTGACAAGAGACTTAGGGATGTTTTACACCCCCTCCGTCCCAGAGGAACAGCTGAAGCACAGAGCCTGGCAAGAACGAGGCGCTTAAATCAAAAAACTTTCTCAGAGTCTCACCGACACAAAACTTTTCCCTCAACCTCACAAGTCTCTTCTTGCAGCAGTGCAGCTATTACCCGACATTCTGCTTTTAGTGGAATGCAATCGCTCACGCCACTTTAAATCTCTTATGGGTTTACCTCTATAAACATTGCTTCCAAACAAGCAACAATGCATTAAATGCCCAATTTTGCTCCCAGTAGTAGAAACAAAAAGGGTGGTGGGGTCATAGAGCCATACTGACAAGCTGTTTAATCTCTGCCCAAACCAGGACACAGGCCTGAAAGACCAACGTGTCTGCCATTTGTTCTGAAGTTAATTACCTTGACCAATTGAGACCATCCCTCTTTGGAACCAACTGGGTAAAAAAAATAGGAGAAGGGAGTGACAGCCGTAATGATGTGGCCTATTATACTCAGCTGTTAGCTGGTCGCCTTAATCAGGGCTGGCAGGTCTGGCGAGTTCAGGAGGAAGCTTGCAGGAGGCAACGCAGGGAAGACAGCAGAGAGTATTGTGGCACATGGGTGAAAAGAACTACATCTCCCACAAGTGCTTTGTGTTTTTCTTCTCTCAAGTGGTTCTCGTTGGCACCTGGATTAGCGAAACTGCACAAGTGCGAGCAGCTTTTCGTTTCACGGAGATTGGCATCACGCAAAGCCCGTGTCAGCGTTTGTGAACCCGGGACGAAGAATTGAGCTACAGGTGTGCAGACTGAGCTGCAGAGGACGGAAGAGTGTGTGGACTGCAGAGGGATACCGCTACCTGGGTCTTTCATGGGTGTGCGAATGTACCCCCCTCCCCCCACCACCACTCAAAATCGAGCACCATGCGAATCCATTAAGTACTGATTACTGCAGTCCGGTTCTCCATCTGCTCCCTAGAGGCCGCTAATGGCCACCATGTAACATTTAACGTGCTGCCTAGGCCCTCTTTGCTTTACCTGAAGGCGAGAAAACCATATTGAGTGGGACCCATTTCTGACAGTCAGTGGCTGTGACATTCCCACCTAGATAGCTTTGTGACACTGGCATTAACAAAGAGTAGCATGTTTGTGGGATTGTAAAAACACAAAAAACTAAAAAGAATCTGATGAGATTTTGCAGCAGAGATTTTGACCCTGGGGCGGAGGGGCAATTAAGAGGTGAAAAAATAATTAACTCTGCATCCATGACAAGAGATGCACTGATAACTCACAACGTCTTCACTAAACCTGGCTAGACAATGATGGGCTTAGAGCTTGTAAACCAGCCAGTGGTGAAAACAGATACTTGATTAGAGGCTTCAAAGCCCCGTGCTGGAATCTGTCCAAATACATGGATTATTTAAGGGAGAGAATAGAGAGGGGGGGTGTAAGCTTATTACAAGAGAAAATGTGTGGTATTTATCAGGCATTAGAGGGATTTAATTGAGCTACATCTTGTGTTTGAAAGTTGGGGTGAGTTGGCCGAGAGAGGCTTGGTGAATCAAGTCTTGGCAGTGGGAGATGTCTCTGCCTATAACTCAGCACAATGTATTACAGATTCTTATTCTTCTTAACAAAAAAGGAGTGCTAGTGAACCCAGGTGGTCAGGGAGAATCCATAGGAAGTCAAGGAGAAAAATGTCATTGCCCACCACTCATCAAACTTCTCTGCCTCCCTCCCTCACTCACCTCTCACTCCCTCTTTCTCACTCCCACACCTCTCACTCCCTCCCTCACTCACTCCCACACCTCTCCCTCCCTCACTCACTTACTCCCACAGCTCTCTCTCACTCACTCCCTCCCTCACCTTACTCCCTCCCTCACCTCTCACTCACCACCCGATACCCCTCCATCACTCCATCCCTCCCATCAAGTCTAAACTCAGCTCAACAGTGGATTGACTGTGCCACCTTCCTCTGAGAGCAAAGGCAGTGTGAGGAGACTTTAGGCACCCCTGGCTTTTTTGCCACACCCAGATTCACTCTTCGACTCCAAGATCAGTGAATTCCTCCCCAGAGGATCTCGGCAATGGCAGAAAACCATCAGCGAGGCATCAAAGACAGACCCCACAGAGTCTCGGATGATGAAACATTGTAATCTTTTCCCACACAAAGGAGATGGCAAAAGACACCTACATAAGACATGCTACAAGAAGTTCAAATATACACCTGATGACAAAAGGGAAGTAAGCGCTTACAAATAACAATGATGAGCATAATTACTGTATGCGTCAGGAACACTGAGACTTTTATCAAAGTGTTCAGCGTGTTCTGTAGGTAACTTTGAAGTGCTCCATCAGTTAAACAGTCACAGCCAAAAAAACTTCATGTTTTGTAAAGATTCCATGAAAATCATCATTTAATTCTGTGAACACAGCCAATGATCCATCAGGCATCGGTACTGAAAAGAATTCCTTTCATGCATATGTAATGTCTTTCCATCTTACCACAACTTTATCAGTGAAAAACTTTAGCTCAACTTTTCTGAGGCCAAAATTTCATGGCCCGGATTTCCGACACCCTGTGTCCTATCTTAATGAAAGTGCGTATGCAAAAGACAAAATAACTACCCCATTGTACAGATGTTTTAGTCTCATGATACACTTGGATCATATAAATGCCCCTAAGCTCCGCCTCCCCTCTCTAGCAACAAAACTAATTCCAAATGCGTGTGAAATGTATGAAAGAGATACAGCAAGGATAGAAAAAAGGAGCTTTATAGAGCAACATTGAACAAAGAGAAAGAAAGAAGGCAGAGAGAGAGAGAGAGAGAGAAAGAGAGAGAGAGGGAGAAAGAGGAACAAGTATGACCTGGCAGACCCTAAAAGTATCTTCTTGGCTGGGTGAGAAGAAACGACTCCCTTCTACCTGCTGGAGAAAGATCTGGCCACCGCCCTGTGAGCAGCACATAGCTGCCCCAGGGCCATGCCGGTCCTCTGCATGCCAGCATCCCTGGGGCTTTAGTCTACCACACAGCTGATCAGTGTAGCACTTTGTCTTGAGTGCTGAAAAACATTCTAGAAGCCCTGCAGACGCAGTCAGGTATGGAAAAGTTACATAACTGGGACATCACCCTTGGGTAATCACTGTGAGGGGTAATGCATGCTGGAAATTCTTGTCTCATCGTATAAGCCTTTAGTGCCTGAAGCTGCCGTGTCTTACATGCTGGAAAGAGCAGACTGCAAAAAGATATTTGTTACGATACCCGCAGTGCAAACTGCAGAAGCGTTGTTACCTCTGCACCTGCTTGACACGGATCCAAAACAAAACAAACACAGAAAAACAAGCAGCATTCATTTGTGTCTTCCAGCACTGAACGGCAGCTGAGCTGGGGCGTGTCAAAATGCTGCCGACTCATTAAAAAATATATAAAAAATTAAAAACACACACCCACACACACAAGTTCCTACCTTTAATTAACCAGATGGGAACGACAAATATGCATAAAGACTTACTTTAGCCTTAATATCATAATCACTCTTAGCCTTCAGAGGATTAGTGTTAGAGTTAAATTAACTCCTATAATAATCTAAAAGTTGTGGCTATTCATACATAGTTGAATAAGACTCAAGATTAGTGAATTGCTATGGTGACATGGAAAAAAAGACACACAGCTGACCCATGACCTACCTCACTCTCTGAACGAAACAGTGCATCGCACTGAAGCTCTGAGCATGTCATCAGCAAAGCTGGACACGGAGATCTGGAATCATCCAGCAGACAGCAGCACACACTGCCATGGCCCAGGACCTCACCAGCAGAGTGAATGGAGTCAGTGTTGAGGCTCCCACAAGCCCCATGTTCCCAGTCTGGGCCTACTTAATGCAAGCACGCAGCCTTTGGCGCAGGCCTGTATCTATAATGCCTGTCATAAGAGCTGACCTCGGATCAGATCCCTTCCATGTGTGCTGAGTGAGAGTCACTGTGAGCTGGATGATAAAAGCAGATTTAGAAACAGCGCAGGCCCCTCTATGATGCTCTGAGGTTGGGGGGCGGGGGGGGGGGGGGGGTGATGAAAGCGACCGTTTGTGAGTTCGGCTGCCATGTTTGCCATCAGGAGTAGGACGGGCTACTCCAAACAACTGGAACACCATTTAGAGACACAAAAATATAACCATGAAGACTAACTGAGGTCCACATGGACGATCCACAAACAAGACCAAACAACCACACAGGCAGAAGCAGACGCCCAGAGAAGACTCCTTGGGCAAGACCACAAACACACGTGTTGAGACAAAAGCAAAGACACAATGCATAGCTAAATTCATACCTCTGGGTAATTAGCACACACAGGGCAGACCAGAACAAGGCCTAGTGGTCTGATTTTGACTGCGGTTAGGTTGTCATGCCACGCAGGAACCGACACGCTCAGCTGTAGCTGCAGACGGGGGGGCCGGGCTGGGACTTGCCCGCTCACAGGGCGAATGCAAGAGCCCCTGTTTGCAGGGCTGATTGCTATGGCGAACTCTGGTGCACAGTTTTGAGCTGGTGTACTTTAAGTGTGCATGTTGCTTCCAAAATGCTCCACCAACACACACCGGTGCACGCAAGGCCTGCACAATGGATCTCTTTTTGATCACTATCACAGGGATAGTCTATGCGTTAACCCAGAAGGTTGCGGTACACAAATAAGCTTGCTAATTTTTTATTCCTTGCTGTGATCATCCTGGCCCATTACAGTCATTCTAGAGGTGGATTCTATGGCCGTTCTGAGGAATCACATCTCATGCAGAATAACACCACAGCATGAAGACACACATTCACACGGTTTCCAGAGTGGCTTCCAGAGCTGTTTGGGAAATGCAGCATGACAAATCAGACACTCTAACCTACTGAAAGACAACACTGAAGATCATAAGGACATTCCCAAGTTGCCTATTCTTTTCTATGGAATTCTGAGACCCTGTAAATCTCCTGCTCAGAGCTCCAAACTACCTGTGACAAAGCCTTTTCTGTTCTACCTCAAGAAGGAGACCCATGCCCGAGGAGTAACACCAGGTCTACACTAGTCAGGGTAACACACCTAACTCCAGAGACTGCTCTGGAGAGCTTCAGAAAACAAAATATTTATCTGCTGCTAATTATAATTCTGATCCGCCTGTTTCTCTCCGGAAGGAATAAGTATAAAACATTTGTGGTGCTAAGCAAAGCAAGCCTGATGAGCATGATTGAGATCACATGCAGAACCATGAGGTCCACATGCCTCCTCCTCACACTCGGGACGGTCTGGCCTTTGTCTGATCCGAGGTCAGCTTCCAGAGGTCCACATGCCTCCTCCTCACACTCAGGACAGTCTCGTCTGGATCTGATCTGAGGTCAGCTTACACATGTGAACAAATGTGTACTAATGTGCTGCAGAGCCCAGTGAAGCGCTATGAATGCAGACAGAGAAGGAGCCGCACATCTGAAACCGGGTCAAATCAAAGCGGAGCGGGACACACAGAGCTGCCGCCAGCTAAATACACAGACGTCGGCATTTTGCCGAGTTGCAAAATGCGATTAAGGTGGAGCACTCTCGTGAATGCACGGCCTTACGTGTTTGCGCTCGCATGTAAACATGTGACAGAAAAAGATGAAGACGACAGAAAAACACAACCAGATGTCAATGGGAGCTGCTGGTGAGATGTTTCCCTTCAACACTAGAACTGAGACTCTTATGACTGAACACGGTTGCAGCTGATAGGCTATGTTCATAGCCCCCAGCTGTGAAATATTCATCTGTACTATATTCAGCGAAGGCTGATGAACCGGTCCTCATTTATACACGACCAAAAAATATGGTATGAGAAAAAGTCATAGCTCGAAGGAACAAAATTTGCACAGACTCACATGTTGCAAAGCATGATTGCATTCCCTCATACACACAATATGGATGACTGCATGCAACACCTCTGGTTTCTCACGGTATGTACTCGACCTGGTACCAGATGCACTGCTTTCACTGAGAAGTGCAGTGCTAAAGAATAACTGTGCTCGACTTGGACCACACTGTGTCTGTGTCATAACCCACCCACCCTGTGCATTACTGTGTCATTATGAAATAATTTTGCTGAATGCATGAATTAAGCAAGTAAAATGTGGCTATGTGCCGGTGATTATGCTGCATCTTTAGCAGTTTCTGTAATATCTGTAAGAATGCAACTGTTAGAATTATATGTAATATGAGGGGGGTCTGTCATGATGCTGATGCTGATCTTATTCACGGCTGTACCTGAGCCAGAGGCAGTATGGGCCTCCAGGGGTATGCTCTCCGGGCTGGGACAGGCCCCATCTGGAGGTTCAGGCAGGCTGGCACCAGGGCTGTGTTCCTCCACCTGCATCTGTTGTGGAGCTGGGAGCCAGAAACTACAGACAGAGACACAGCCAAGAACATGTCATGGTCACTGCTGAGCCAGTGCTAGTGATCATCCTTTCTTTTTAGGAAGGGGGCGGGTATCGCTGGACATCTCCCACGTTTGAAGCAATGGGTGACTATCACACAGCAGTCGGATATGGACACGTTGGTAGCATGGGAGTAAACTGGAGCAAATGTGGGTAAAAGCTGTGTCAAATGGGGCACCTACCAACTGACCTGATACAGAGAATGATGAGAGTCCCTGGGGACTGACATCACTTGACGTATGCACATTTTTCTGACCATCATAATTCGCGTAATATCAATGTTTAAAAAGTTGTTCGCTCGCGCATCTTCGCGGTTAACTGTTGTACTTTTTTGGTACAAGAAGAAGAAAGCATAGACGTGCTGACTTTACATTTCTGAAGTTTCAAATAAAGGTTCGCAAAGTAAATGTAGAAACGTATGTACAAGTAAAAACGTAGCAGCGACACATAATTCTACACAGCGCAAAAATGTGCATCCCTGCTTCACACACACAATGTTTACAGCACATCGGCTGCTCTCTAACGAGTCTAAGCACGTTCAAATTAAAGACTGAAAACCTGTTGAACGTGTCCATGCCCGATAAAGCACGACCGAAAGGCAAATCGACAAGCACGCCACTTTTAAAAGCTTACCTTGAAAATAAATCAAGTTGTTTACCGTTGTTTCAACAGCGCATTCTGCCTCTGCATTGACTGTAAGTGGCACTTAAAGCTGTCCACTTTCGCAGTGAGGACTCTTATCTTCTAGTCCTCCCTTCATACGTGACTCAACTTTCTCACTAGTTTCCTCAGCGCTACTACACACGGTGCCTCCGCGTCTATCCAACTGAAAGACGTAAATCTACAAGACTGTCCAAGCTTTATATTCAGTTAAACAGCTAAAGTAAAGGACTTAACAGCACTCTCGATACAACAAACTTCCACAAAAAAGAGTCCCCGTTTCTTCCAGCACAAGCGGGGAAACGTAAGACAAACAAACGTCCAAATATCCAGTGGGACCGCTCGGAACCTTTACGGTCATCTGAGTTCTTGCTCGGTTTGTCTCCCTCGCTGATTTCTAAGTCTCAACTTGAATTTCTAACGGCAGTCCCTCAGAGAGCTCAAGACTTCAACAGGAAATTGCATTCAAGGCTAATTACTATGCTCCCTTCAGGCAAGAAACACGGAGCTCGTGTCTGACTCTGTATTAATCTAGGAATACAAAAAAGTAAACAAGTTACTCATGTGTAAACACGAATAACAACCACAATAATAGTGATAATAATAATATATAAAAGAACAACAATGGTGACGATAAAAAGGAGGACGATTATTATTGGATTATTATTCTCTCAGTGATCTCAAAAGTTATTTCAGTAATCCATATGAATTACGTCATCTTTTTTAAACGTATCTTGTTTGAAAATGAAAATCACGTGCATAATTGACATGAAGAGAAATATCTGCTGCTTCGTGAATCGTAAATCAGTTTAAGATGCTGTCTGCTCTTGGGGGTGATCTAGGTGATTTTATGCATTCCGATTT
The DNA here is from genome assembly GCF_052324685.1 of Brachyhypopomus gauderio. NCBI lineage: Eukaryota > Metazoa > Chordata > Actinopteri > Gymnotiformes > Hypopomidae > Brachyhypopomus > Brachyhypopomus gauderio. Next base: position 23,068,505 of record NC_135211.1, on the reverse strand, counting down.
ATATGTGGTTTGTCTGCTTTAATCCTGAATTCCTCCGTGTTTTACTATCTGAGTTGTATTTATTGTAGGGCCTGCAACAAATTCATAAGAAATGTGGTGCACACATAAAAAAAAAGTACGCACACCCTTGTTCACCATGTGCCATGCATTTGGAAATGTCATCAAATTCAAATATGGCCTTAGTTTGTAAAGATTTTTACTACGTGAAGGGTGATTGCCCTGATAAATTAGTTGGCCTACTGTGTATAACTGTGACTGGACATGGAAATGAGCTCCTTTTAACTGGGAGATAAATAAATGAATAATAATGTGAGGTGTCATGAGCAAATGGTGGAACCACCATGATTGCACGCAACTCCATATCTAAGCCAAAACTGAAAAAACAACACAAAGTATCCCTTGTTTCCAAGTACAATCACATTTGCGAGGGAATATTTTACAGCAAATCCTCAGTGTTTAGCAAAACTGTGTTCTTTGGTCGGGATCCATATTTGTAACCATCATTTATATTCATTTATGTCTTGATGAAGCAGAAAGAAGAAGAGAAACAGCCAGAAATACATTCGTCCCATAATCCATCCCATTGGTACAGTTCATCAATTAGCAATGCATTTCCCAGGTATTTGACATTTTCGTGCTGTGGTTACAGTTTTACTGGAGCATGGCCTGAGTCTACAGTTCTGACGGCCTCAGTTTTTGACGCTGTCCCATGGAGACAGTGGACTGTTATTCTACACCACAAGCACAATTTTAATAAAATAATATGGCCCAGACTAGGCTGAACAGTGGCTGGCCAAGCAACACAATTGTTATACATGCTTACTGTCTGAACATGTAGAAGCCTATCCATTATACTATGGATGCCTGGCAAATCAAGAGAAAACTATGTAACATTTGTCTGGAGTTAGGCCGGTGTCTTTGGAGATGCTTCCACTGGAGAAATCAATAGGTAGTTAGACTTTAGGAAGATGGTCAGTGACGATGAACGCAAAGATAGAGACAAACAGAACGAGACAGCGGTCAGATGCAGAAGTGAGTGATTATTGTCAAAGAAAGGTGGGGCGTAGGAGTGGGTAAATACGAAGCTGAGGGTGTCGGTGTGTCATACCCCAGCTGTCTGCTGGGGCTTTTTACATATTGTTTTAAACTTTTGATGCCAATTGTTTTTGGTGGGGTTGAACAGTTTGGAATGACTTGGAAGGGAAGGAGGGAGGGAGGTGCATGAAAATGTGGTTCCAATCACTCACAAAGGTGCTTTTGTTCTCGCCCTATAGTCCTGTCTGAACCAGTGGCCCGGCCCAGCCCGGCCCGGCTCTGTCAGAATCTGTTTAATTAATGTCATTAGAGAAAGGATGAGTGCGAGTCGCACAGGAGCCAGAACACGATGAGGACGTTTGCGCGCTGGGTTTTAACAGTCACAGTCACTCTGTAAACAGGTCAGAGGCAGTGGCGGATACTCTAGCAGGAGCAGTGTTCACCCCAGTCCAGTGATAAATGAAAGGGTTCTCTGTCTTTATAGTGGTGTTGGTCCTCGAAAACATTCAGATGGGAGCGCCTCATTTCTCACAATATTGTAAAAAATGGATCTTTTGTGTTTGCTGCAGAGATGAGCTTGGTCGCCTGAGATTCTGTGTCTCTGGTCACATGTTTGCTCGGACACTTGTGACTTGGTCTGCTCCTACAGTTTTTGCAAGTTACCTTAAAATAGTCCTGGAAACTGACGGCCGGGTCTGTTTGCTCTCTGATAAACCACGTTAATGAAATAAAAGTTGAACTTTTCCAAAAACTTTTGCAGTTTTTTTCTGCCTGTCAGTCTTTGTGGCAGACAATGCCTTGTCAGGGAAGACTTCTGTGCTTTTTTGTCGTTTTTTTTTGTCAATGGCATATTGCAGTCATGCCGACATGTGGGAGATGGGAGAAGAGAACCCGATCATGAGTCAGAGCAGGTTGGAATAACACTCTCCACCCTGTGTGCGTTGGCGTGTGTGTCTCATTGCGAGATTTTCTCAAGTGTGTGAGACGACACTCTGACTGTTCTCCCTTTCCTGACCTCATCTTGCTGGGTTTTCGACTGGTTTATTTACCCCTCCTTGTGGACAGAGCTTGTAGCGCAGCAGCTAAACAGGCATAGGGCACTGTGTGTTATGGGCAGTGCTCTCCAACTCAGAAACATGAGACTTGGTGGTGGTTGACAGACAGAAAGTCCCCAACACAGCTAAGCTAATCTGAAACCATTACCCCCACGCTCATAGTATTGTGTAGTATAGTCCAGATATACCAAAGCATTATACCAAATGTTTTTGCACCTGCAGTTTCACTCTTTAGAATGGAATTTGAAGCCAAACACATCAATCAAACATAACTTTGCATTCTTTTCTCAGTCTCAGATCCTGCATTTATAACTCAGACCTAAAGAATGGGAGGAAGGTGGTCACTTATGCAAAGAGTGGGTGCAGTTTATGCCATGCACTTTCTTCAACTATTTTAATGTCAATTAAATCAGTAAGACTGGTGATAAACTGCTGAAAAACATTTAACACAAAATACATTAAAGCATGTGCTGCTCATACACGTTACCTAGGGTCTTTCAAATGGACCTTTTATTAGTTATGAGTGACAGTCAATAGATGTATGACTGTGGGAGGTTTTGAAAGCGGAGGCAGATTCAGTCACTTCCTGGAAAAGGAGATTACCGAACATCTGATTAACAAGGTTCAGCACAGACCTGAATGTTCAGTAGGAAAATCAGTACCATATTTTACAGTACAGTATTTAACTCAGAACCACAGAAGGGTTGACATCACCTACAGCTGAACAAATGCCCCTTCTAGTATTTATCTCTTCAGGAGAATCGAACTGGCTACAGACTACTTGGTATTTGTAAAATGAAGCTTGTTATGCATGTAAAATGCATTAAATCATCTTAATACTGCAAGACAAAAAACAAAAACAAAACAAAGCAAACATCATTGGGGTCTGTTGCAGGCAGACTGCAGACAGAACTCTGGGTGGGTGTTATTTTAAACCTCTGTCCCATGCTGTCTCCAGATGTTCACATCTGAATGCACCCCCCCCCCCCCCCCCCCCCAATTCTCCTTCTAGCTTTTTTTCTGGATGGACAGCTGGCCGCAGACTGCCTGAAATCATCTCCGAGCATTTGCTCATCATGAAACAACATGCTCCACGCAACCAAGTGTCACGACAAATCTTTTTTAAAGACTAGACTCCGCCCCCTTCTCTCGCTCCTAATTGAGAGCACATTTTCTGTCGCCTCACACAGTGCAGTTCATTCTGAAGAGAGAGACGATAGCGTGGGACAGGGACTGAGAGACAGACAGGGAGAGAGAGGTGGAGAGAGAGGAGTGGGAAAGACAGAACAAGTGTGAGTGTTCAAGAGAGAGAAGGAGGAGAAGCAAGAGACCCAGCTGACAACAGATTGCTGTCGCCACGGTGACCAGCATGGGTACCTCTCACGCTTGCTGGTCTCCAATACCTAGTGGCATGATTGAGAAAAAGTGCACATCTGCATAAGCCCAGTGTAAATGAGCACACAATCAGGGGAGTGTTGGACAGTGTAATAAGTATTTTATTGCATTTTATAATGCCATTGTCAATAATTAGTACAGATTACATGCAACTAGAGCTACTGTACAGTTTTTTTTATTGTCTGCATGGGCAGACACAAGAAGATTCAGGTTACAAATACACAGATATATGTGTTTTTTTATTATACAGCATGAAAAATGGCAGTGACTGGCATAAACATGGTCACCCCGGGGTAAAAACAATAAAGGTGGATGGCTAGTTGCCTGTTTTTTTAATACCATCTCAGAACCACCACCTATTCATTCCCCAAAGTCTCATTTGAAAGTTAAAACAACAAAAATGATTAAAAAAAGAAACATAATGAACTAAGAACATATAAGTCACTGCTGAAAAAATGTACACACATTCGTAAGATGCAATGAAAGCAGAGCTGAAGTGGTAGTTCCATCTGATTGGCTAAAGAAGTTAATACCGTCGGGCTAAGCTCCCCTGCAGGGATCCCTTTCCTGGACAAAGTCACCTCAAAGCTGTCAATCACAGGGCACTGAAACTCTGAGCCAATCACAAAGCTAAACGAAATCACGTAGGCAGTGCTTGCTATGGTATCACTATGTTAGAAATGAAAGCGGTAAAGAAGGAACTAGTCTATTGGTGCAGCGCTGCTATGTTGATTTCCCTTCATCACATCTCGGTTTGTTTACAGTTGTAGCAAACTTGATCGATATGAGATAGGAACTCTTTCCAGCCACTTTTGCGAGCATTGAAAAAGCAGCATGTTTAACATCCTTTTAGGAGTCTTCTTGGGTGTGTGTTCAACGTAAAGTGTATATATAAAACAGCAGCAGTAGCCCGTGATCCTTGGCTATCGCCGTTTATTGCGGGTGCGACAGAAAGCACGGCCCCGTCGTTTTAGAGACAAGTGGGATAAATTTTCAAGGGCTCACGGTGCCACAAAAGAGCAGGGAAGCCAATAAAACAACGAAGACATCGCATCAGCTCATTTTTAATTACCGCACCGTTAATGCCAGTTAAGCTAACGAGTGCCTCCCAAAACAGCGTGCTGGGCTGAGAGCCAGCGCACATACCGCCACTCTGAGCAACAAAGGCCGAGTTTCGGCAACATAAAACACTGTTTTCCAGGTGACCGACAGCTTTGATAGGTTATGGTAACTGCAGGAATAATTCGGTTTAAAGGGAATCTGTACACACATATTGGCACCTTTAAAGGACCAACAGAAAACACCTCAAAGTTGCTCCTTTTTAAAAGCAAGAGAGGGCTACATATTTTTCTTCAGGTTTTTTTCCTCTTTCTTCTGGTCTGAGGTTTTGGTCCTGTCTTTTGAGAAAAGTCCTTCTGAGGTAACATATTACACAATGAGTTCATCTTTTTGTTTAGTTTTTCCTCACTTTTTTCCTTAAAAATGCATAAATGCAGTACAGAGACAAAAGTATCAAAATAGACCTAACTAAGATAAATATACAAACAGGTGTTACCTAAACCACTTATCTAACTTTTAATCTTTTTTCCTTTTTTTGAGATAATACACTTTTAAAATCATCGTCCCAGACGTTTTATGAAGACAAAATGAAAAAAAAGGAAGAGACAGAAAAAAACCTATTTAACCATGATACCTGCAGCACATACTATGATAAATACAAACACTTCAGCATAAGCAGTACAGTATAGGAATTCTGAGCTCAAAGCTTTACAATAGCTAGACAGGTGTAGAAAATCAGAGTAAAGAAACTATTTTGAGAAAAAAATAAAATAAAATCAAAATGTAGGAGTGGAGGGGGGAGGGGGGATGCCCTTGAGAGCTAAGCCAAGCGGTAATATACAGTAATACGTCATTACAACAAGATTGTAAGAATAACGAAAGTGTTATGGTGATCGCTAATACCATTGACATATGTCAGTCTACATCTTATAAAACAACTTTGTTTACAGGTGTACCTTAAAGCACAATTGACATTTATCTAGTGACTGCAGCAGTTCAATTACTGAGAGAATCAGTAAAAATCCTTTTAATAAGCTTTGCTATCATCGTCTTTATATCGCCGTCCTTTTTTTTCAGCATGTACAAGCTCTGCGTTTCTCTTTGGATATTTTGGTTTCGCTTTGCTAGCACTAGTCGCGTAGCGCTTCTTTGCAGCCAAGCCTGTCGCTTGTCTCTCGTAGGAATGATCTGTGTGTGTGTGTGATCTACAGTATAACGAAAAGCCGCTGTACTGTCACTGCTACCAGGAGCACCACGGTGGTTACGTGCGGCTGTTTCTTCTCTCCCACCCGAAGCCATCACAAAGCCGCACACTGCTGTAATTGGAAAGCGGACGGCCCTTCCGCAGAGGCCGCGCTAATGCATTCTGCCTATCATCATTTCTGACAACCAACTGACTGCCCCATTGAGCGCGCTCTAATGACTGGCCATCTCATTGGCTTAAAACGGGGGCCAAGCCCCTCATTATGCATGCGGAATTAGAACACACAATTAAGCCTGTACACTATGCTAATAGAACACTTAAAGATGGCGAATATGTAATTTGGAGTAGACCTTTAAAATATGTTGACCACTTAATGCTGTGCACTTAACAAGACTCAGCATTTTTTGGAGGGGGAGAGGTAGTCATATCTCATTTTCTTTCAGTGTGATGTGTGAAGTTCGTTTGTTTCCATTCATGCTAATGAATTTGGAATCAAAGATAGCCAGACAAGCTTTGTTCTCAAGAATGCATCAAAAAGCATATTTTGGTTCTCAACTGTTTTTGAGGATGAATGAGAGAACTAGTTTGAATATGACAATGGGTGTCTTTCATTGGCCATTTATTTTGTGAACTATTTTCAAAAGGAGGTAGCAACATTTTTGGTTTTTATCTTTTCTTAAAAGATGTTTAGAGCATAAGAAACATACATTTTTGTTCCTTAACCAGGTATGTCAAAACCCAGTTAAAGTAAATGAGGAAAAAAACTGTTTAAAAAGTTCCTCCCAGATTAAACATGGTTTGAAGTGCAATTATTGTTGAAACTGTCCCTCAAATGTGTTTTCTCATTTTTAAAAGATTTAATTCATGTCAGTCACCCCTCATTTGTTTAGCAAATGGTGTGCTTTGTAGATGAATATTAATTTTTTAAATAATGTTCAATAGACTCTCCCAGCACCAATAATTTAGTCACATAAAATGTTAATTGAGTCTTAAACAATGGGAAATTGTACTGGATGAAGTTTTTTTTTCGTTGTTTTCTTTCTTTTCCATTCTTTTTGGTATTTGTTAAACTGAAGTGGATTCTGAAGTGGTGAAAAACGCTTAATTTAAGGATATCATATCTGATAAGTATAGGAACACTGAGTGTTTTCTGCTGGCTTCTAGTGTCAAAAGGAAGTGTATCCCGGTCATTCAAGTGCCGTACGCATGTAAAAGCATTATTTGCAATCTTAGACCTGGAGGCGCTTTCTACGTTGTGTTTTAACACTGCCATTGCCTGAGCAAGAGTGAGTAGAGCTTTCTTTCCTACATTAAGTGCTTTACTTTTTTTTATCTAAGGATCTGCAAGAGGCTTGTTAATACTGTTTTTTATTTTCATATCTTTTTCTCTTTTTTTTGGCCTTGTACCATACATAGGATTAACTCATTTAACATATACTTAAACAGGTTTTTCTAAAACCACCAAATTCTCTTTTGCATTTCATACTTTGGTTTTTTGGAATGCTCTGTACTGTAAATTATGAACAAATTATTTAATATTCCAACCTAAAAAAAATAATAATAACCACAAATAATTTAAATGATGACTGTTCTTTTGGCCAGTTCTTTAGGAGAAGATAAACGAAGAAATTAGAAAATGAAGGGTTTTTGGTTTACTACATATCTCTTTGGTAACCTGTAACAAAAGTAAAATGGGGAGGGAGAAAATTTAAATTAAATCCAAGTAGAATTTGGCATGGCACTGCTGAGAATGTTTATGCTTTTGAGTTCACTGAAAGAAAAGCTAAGTTCGAAATTCTCACATGCTAACCAGACACTTTCAACTCACACAGTGAACTGCAGACAGCTTTTCATATATCTTGATTCTATAGATCTCTGAAACGGACATGGAGAGTCACCGTGTTGGCTAGCCACAGCAAGGATCCTCCTCAACAACAGAGTTGAGAGGAAACACTGTGGTATGAGGTAATCTGTGACCACAACATCTTTTTGCTTTAAAGCAATGCTTTGTATCGCAGCTGATGTTCATCAACTAATAAAAAGAAATTTCTAAAATCAACCAATAAATGATGTAAATAATAATAATAATAATAACAATAATAATAATAAAAACTGAATGAGTGCCTGCAGGGTTAATCCAGGATCGTACAGGGAACCTGCACCTTGTAACCCACTCTGATCGAGCCCAATTCTCTGGTATTAAATGCTCTCTGTCTTCTGTGCTATCGTGTAACTAATTGGTCTCCTTGGTATTCATAGATTGATTTCAGCTGTGGTCCTATTTTCAGGTACAAGAACTAGGACGTTTTGAGTAGTTTATGGGAAAAATAATGACTGATACCCTCTCTCAAATCCAGCCCATTTGGAATGGTGACAGAATGCTGTCAGTAAAAACATACATGTAACAAGATCGAAAAAATAAAATCAACAAGAAACATTTAGAAGTACATCACAATGTAAAATGATTCTTAAGAAACAGCTGACTATGAATGTGTTAAAAGAGAATTCAAAGCTACCTCACACAATCGACAGTACAGTCAGTGATGTCTCTGAGGCTCCTATCTGTCTTCTCTGGCTTCAGCAGGCCTCATGGGAGTTGGGCTGTCAGTGCTGACACACACACTTACACACACCCAACACACACACACACACAAACACACAGAGCCAGCACCAGTTGGTCCTGGTCCCTTTTCCTGAAAATACACAGTTTTGTTGATTTTTTGGTGGGGAGGGCACATGAGAGGAGGGATTTATAAAAAAGTCCCAGTTGCGTGTTTAGTTGTTGCTTGTGTTGTTTTCCCAGGTAGCTGATACCATCCAAGAAGGAGCCAGATAGTGTGTGGTCATGAGAAGGTTAACACTGCTCCCAGAACAGTAAGATTAAGGAGCGCATGAGGAAGGGGGGGGGGGGGGGGGGGGGGGGGGGGGGGCAGGGAGCTTACAGAGGGAGCCGGCGGGTCAGGTGGTCGGGGGTCTCTTTCTGAAAGCCACACCTCAGTCCTTGTCTTTGTTGGTTTGGCGCTCAGGAAACGGTCAAATGAGTCACGTTTCACCCCCGACAGAACCCAGAGATCCAGAACACAACGGGGGTGAGGGTCATTCTCACGACGTTCCCGTTGTCTTCTCTGTTCAGTCAAACGCATGAACGTCATTGTGAGGTAAACCACCAGCTGTAGTTTTTTTTGCCCTCCAAAGCAGAGCAGTGTTCTCAGAGAAAATGACACACACAAAAAAAAACCCCCCAAAAAACAACAAACCACAGCTGATAAGAACAGAGGCGTGAGGCAAAGAGAGATGCTGTGGAGGATTTGTGGTGAGTCGGCCTCTACACACACATCCACACCCAACTTTCCCTCATCAGTTTCAAATGGATTGTTCTACGGGCCTGACACAAGGTCTGCACCAGTCCAGAAGTCATGGACAGCTGGCTCTGGGGCGTTAGTGGGTCGGGACTTGTCTCTGGGAGTTGAGAAAATGTTTCTTAGTGAAGAGATCAACTGAAGAATAGCAGAGCAGTGAAGGAACAAAACAAAAAAAAGCCCACTAAAATGAGGAAAATTAAATACATGTTCTGTGTTTTTGCATTATGAACCGGCAAGGTCTAACCCTGTTTTGGTTTCTTGACGTTGTAGTCAGTTCTGTGTCATCTCTTGTTATTTTCCTTGCTTGTCTGTGGTCACTACCAACTTTGCACCTTGCGCAGGAAGGAGAGGCGGGGACTGCTGGCCCCGCCCACCTCCTCGTTACATTTACTCCAGCTCCTCGGTGGGAAGCTCCTCCTCCATGTCGCGCTCATCACCGGGCATGCTCAGGTTCTGAGTGACGGACGTCAACAGGGACACAGGTCTGCTGTCCTCCTCGATCTCGGTGGGTTCCTCCTTCACATGCACCTGGTGCCTGAGGCACACACAGAAATGACTTTAGATTTATAGGTTATTATTTGTAGGTCATTAGCATCATAAATACGAAACAGTAAGAAATAATTCACAATAAATCATTACTGTGTCACTATGTTAACTACTATATTACCGTGTCACTCTACGTTTATTTGTAAATAGCAATAATAATTCTTAGAGACACGAGTGAGGATGACGAGGCGGTATGTGTGGCAGTGGAGGAGGGGGTGCGGGGGTTTGCCTGTGAGCCGGCGTCTCGTACCCGTACTGCTGGGGGGACAGACCCGGGCTGCAGCTGCCGTTGCTGTTGACCTGCTCGACGGTGCTGCTCACGTCGTCATGGCCCACGTGGAGCATGTTCAGACTGCCTCCCGTGCTGTTGTTCACCAGGGTGGGGCTGTTCAGGAGGCTCAGACTGCTCTCCGCCAGCGCTGCCTACACACACGTTGGTGAAGTTCATTATGAACCCCAAAGAATAGGTGCTTGTTGAGTATGTGTCTATGTGTGGACATGGGAGGTTATTAGAGGGAGGGGGGGGGGGTCCATAATAGATGATGGTTACGAAGGGGAATGAAGGCCTGGAATGCCTGCACACACGCCTGTGTTGGGGGTACAGTGGCGGGTATAGCAGGAGGTTTAGGGCTATGGAGGGAGGTGGAGGCACAGAGAGGGGTCGGAGATATGGGGGGGGGGGGGGTGTAGCAGGGGTGTGGGCTACAGTGAGGGGTGGGGAGTACTTAAGATGACAGGGCAGAAGGAGAGAGGCTGCCACACCTGCACCTCCAACTCCACAACTCCACAAGCTCCCTCGTGTTATAGGCAGTGTCAGTGGCGAGCGCTCAGAGTGCTGGAGCTGATTGGGGAGGCGGGTTCCTCCCTGCGTCTGGCAGGAGAGGAGCAGAGGGGCTGGCAGCAGCTGCAGGTTGGTGTGTGACCACTAGGGGTCTCCTCACCTCCACACAGCAGCACTGCCGCCACTCTTCCCCTCAGAGTGCTGTTTCTCTCCCACAGTTAAAGAACACAGAGACTCGCTGCTCTAACCGCCTCACGTAACATATTGGTGCTTTCGAAATATGTACCAAGAAAGAACAAATTATTTTTTGCTTTCAATTCATTATCGTTTTAAAATTTCATGTTTCTTTTTCCCCCACCTTTACAACTACCTAATTCTGAGGATGATAAAAACACATATCTGGTTTATTAGGAGAGGGCCTAAAGCAGCCGGCCTTGGCCATGTGAAACTGTATTCAAAATGTATTTAATTCATATAATAACGCACGAGTCTGAATCGAACTTGTCGAATGCGGTGCTGGTTCGTGAAAGGCCGATTTATGTAGCGAAATTAATGGTGAAGAGATACAAGGAGCGATCCCGTATCGACGTGTTAATGCACGAAAGTAAAGGGACCACCGCTCTCCTTCAGACGCAGTCACTTCAAAACCACCGCAGAGAAACTTTCTGTGCAGTTCGTGCCAACCAAAACGGAGGGGGCTTGCCAAAATGTACTGGCCAGGTGGGAGGGAGGGAGATGGAAATAGAAGGGGGGATGAGGGGTAGAGAGGAGGAGGAGAGGCAGAGATAGAGAGGGAAGGAGGAAGAGGAGGGGGAGATGGAGGGATGGAAAGAGAGAAAGTAAAAGAGACAATAGGCACTCGTTCTGTTTTTACAGGAACAGGTTGGAGGGGATGGGTGTAAACTGGGTCAAACTGGGGTTAATTGAATCTAATGGGTGCCAAAAGGGATGGATGCTGTCACTCTCAAAACACAACAGACGAACATCCCCTTTAGACGCCTTTCAGAAAGTGGCAAATGCAGACGTGCGCAAATGTATGACGAATATAAACATGCATTTAATAGCCAGTGACATTGATTTTTATAATTACAAAAATGTATCTTTTGTCAGATGTGTGGAGAGATGTAGAAAACAGGCATATATGCGTGTGTTAGAGAGTCCTTTACATTAGGCCTCTCAAGTGTATGTGTGAAGAAATTTGTAAACGGCAAACTCTCCTCTGCTAAAACAGATGCTGAAAGTCTTTATGAATACAATCACTTCTTTATACTTCTGATTAAATACTTATTACATAGCACACACACACCACACACACACACACACACACACACACACACACACACACACACACACACACACACACACACACACACACACACACACAGGGGATTCTGAGAATTCTCAGAATTCTGAGAAACCGGAAAAAAAAATTGAGAAGAAAAAACAGGCAAAAGGAGAGAAGACCTGCGGGTCTTTCTTGTTGCTGGGGTGATGCTGGTTGCTGGGTGGATCTTTTGTTAAAGAGCTGTTTGTTTGTGGCCTTTTCAGAATGAGCAGTCCCATTACCATAGCAATGGCCTGCAGGGTCAGTGAGGGACAAACCAGCAAACCACGCGCGCGTGTGTGTGTGTGTGTGTGTGTGTGTGTGTGTGTGTGTGCCTATCTCAGTGTGTGTGAGCTGGCTCGTGATTAGTTGGGCTATTTGTTTGTCAGGCACTGACATCACTTGTCCTGTGAGGGGATGGATGAGCAAAGACCTGAAAGAGAGTGAGAGAGCGACACCCTCCCCCCACAACCCCCTGGGCCTGACCACTCAGGCCAACATCTTAGATTCATCTCTACTCCATCACTGAATGCAATAAAAACATACAGACAGATATGGACACAAACACACACACACACACACACACACACACACACACACACACACACACACACACACACACACACACACACACACACACACACACACACACACTTGAGAGGAACACCCCTTCACATCTCGCTCCCCTGTGTGCATCCTGTGCTTTGATATGCTGCACATACAGAGAGGGTTTTTTTCTGAACAGGCAACGAAATAAGTGGCGTGACACGGCAGCTTCCAAATGGATTTTCTAGGACAGACACTAATTTTATGCGGTGACCTTAATTGACAAATACTTGATGCTATAAATCACGGCGGGCCGGCTGTGGGAGAGTGGGTGGGTGTGTGGGGGAGGGGAGGAGAGGAGGATTGGGAGAACTCACTAATTAGTGGAGGAAATTGATACCAGCGTCCTTGTGCGCTTGATCTAGCCTGTGCCTGAGTGTGTGAGAGAGAGTATACAGTAGGGACGGACACACACACACACACACTTACCTGGTAGCTGGCGTTTAGGGAGCCAAAACCCAGCCCAGAAATCATGTTCTTCACTAGAGTGGGACTTCTGAGAGAGAGAGAGAGAGAGAGAGAGAGAGAGAGAGAGAGACAGAGAGAGAGAGAGACAGAGAGAGAGAGAGAGAGAGAGAGAGGATGATGAGTGTGGAATCCTGGAAGGCACAGAGGAAAGCCACAGCTGACACAAGGCAGGATTCAGAAATGTGCAGGCCAGCCACGTTTAGGAAGCGGTTCAAGAGTTTGTGTGCACACACACGATTCCACAAACCCAGACGTTGCACAGTTATTCATTCTGACAAAGAGTATTGTTGCGTCTAAGCCCTCACATATGTGCACGCACACACACACAGAGTCTGAAATCTGGTGTGCGGCGGGGGCAATTTGCCGTCGTCATCTCCCGGGCAGGCTTGGAGAAATCGTGGGACATCTGTTCGCATGAGCGCGAGCAGTCGCTCTCGCCGCACATCTGGTCGGCATGGATGCTAAGCGGCAGAGACGCGGAGGGCAAGCGCTCACCACACGCCCAACAAACAGGCCTTTGTGCTTTCTATTGCAGACGCCGCAACAGGGCAGTGATGGGAAGCCCATTAGGGTAATCACACACGCCAATAGCCATTATCACCTGGCTGGCAGACAGGGCCCACAGGCCTGCACCGCCACTACAGCCTTCAGACTGGACTACCACCAGACCAAACAAATCTCCATGACGCTAAGCCAGAACTGCCTCCGCTGTATGCAGCTGGCTTATAACATGCTTAATAATTTCTGAAAGACAATGTGGCATACGTGGCTCGTGGGAGGGCTGCTTACGGTGAAGGAAGCAGCACTGTGTTTGGATCACGTAGAAAGAAGGAGCACTGTGATTGGATCACGTAGAAAGAAGGAGCACTGTGATTGGATTTCAAAAGGCCCAGACTTGGAGTACAGGCCTTGTGTTCTGCTTCCTATAGCTTGCCACGTGACGCTGATTGGACAGCCAGTCAAACGTACTTCAACAGCCCAGATTGAGGATGAGTGTAACTGAGGAGCTTCTATAGGAGGAGGGGTTAGGTGAGAGGCTCCGCCCTCGGCTACGAGGACCAGCTGGGCTCAGAAAGGCGGGGCGGCGACCTACCCGGTCATCTTTGGTGGTCTCCTCTTTTGGTATTCCACTTCATCCACGGTCCAAACGGCGCCCTTGACATTCTCCACCCGCACGAAGCACTTGTGGAGGCTTAGGTTGTGGCGCACAGCATTCTGGGTAACGGTAAAGAGAGAGGCAGAGTAATGTCATTTAAGGAGGGCTCCAACTGTTCTGAAGGACGGGTAGCAAAAGATAATATATTTATATATAAATGTATTGTAATATATAAATCTAAGTATTTATTTCAAATACTAATTTAAGGAGTAGATATGATGAAGTGATGGAACTGAGGGAAGGAGGGCAAGAGAAAGAGAGAGAGAGAGAGGGAGAGAGAGAGAGAAAGAGAGAGAGAGAGGGAGAGAGAGAGAGTGAGAAATTAAAGGGTATAGTCAGAGTTCTTCACATGTTACTGTTCGAAATGCAATTACAGTATGGCCTCAAATAAACAGCTTTTAATAACATCACAAATCTTATACCTGCTTTCTAATTAAAAGCCTGGAAATGATGATAAGCACAAAAGATGTGGGCTGAATTTATCTCCCCATCTCATATTGCTCCCTGCATACACACACCCACGTGATTACACACACTTATGTCTTCCACGCCCACTCACCCACACACACACACACACACACACACACACACACACACACCAATTAGGTGCACATTCCACCAAGGGCTAGAGACACTGGGGTGCTACATCATCACAATTGCAAGAGGAAGGAAAGAAAGCGTACGCGGCGAACGCTAAAAACACGTGCGAGACGTGCGAGCGTCCTCCTCCACTCTCCCCACCAGCAACACACACTCAAGTTTTTTTTGTATTATTATTATTTTATTTTAAATTTCACTAATCAGCCACTATCTAGAATAACAGCCCCAAGGGAATGGCCTTTTCTTTTCATCTGCTATTTGTAGTGTGTTCATGCCCAATTTCATTACCAATTTTAATTCGTGTATAATTAAATCCTGTGTATTTTTTCTGACACGCTCTCAGTTTTTTTTCTAATTCATGAGGGAGGGACTGCTGAAGCCAGAATCACTCCTAACCGTAATTACAAGTGCCATAATCAGAGGAGGCCTTCCTCCTTTGAATAAATTTCCCCGCGCAGGAGCGATCATGCTTAGTTTTGCAAATTAGTATGACCCCAATTTCAGTCTGCCACCTCGCCAATTTTATTTGCATTCCCATCCGTGATGAAAGACTAATTCTCCCAGTTAAAACATTAGCAGCAATTTAAAGAGGGTCAGCCTCAGCAGACAAACAAAATGCCTGGCTGGCTGTGTGTGTGTCTGCATGTGTGTGTTTGTGTGTGTGACGGGAAAATGACGAGGTGACTGCTCCGGAGAGCGGCGGAGATATTAGCGAGGATGGAACCGGTGACGTGTGTGTCAATCGGGTCTCGTCTGTTCGAGTGGCAGCGTCTGCATAAAAGGGGGGCCGGAACGCTGGGCGCCATCTTAGCCCTGGCCACGCCCCCCTGCCCCGCCCCCTGCTCCGCCCGCCGGCAACCGCACTAACGAGCAGAGACGCTGCGACACCCGTTCCGAACGGCGGCGGGACCCAAAGCGGACCGCGCAGCTACACGTTCACCATCAATTAAACCCTCCAGCGCACGAGTCGCTGTAATGAGCTCAAAGGCTGAAACAGCTTAGCGAAGATGAGGGGTGGGGGTGGGGGTGGTGGTGGTGTGTCTGTGCTTACATCACACCACCCCAGTGAGACGTAGAACCTGAAGACACAGAGAGGTGTTCGGCAGACACAGCTGAACCAGCAGGATGACGTGGTGCCTAACTGCTCCCAGTCAGGTAGTGATGGAGTCAGCCATGTCATCGCCAAACCACGTGATGACACAAAACAAGCCCTCCATCCATCACACGAAGAACACCACACAACAGGCTCCCTCTCTGAAGACGTAAGGGAAATGTCATTCGCTAGATAGATCTGAGGAGGAGCAAAAACTAAATCAAGCCACCTGCCCAATTACACCCCCCTCCAAATAAACAAACACACACACACACACACACACACACACACTCCACCATCAACCACTGACATCAAACGGCCCTCTGCAAGCAAACACACCACAGGAGAGTGTTTTAAAGAAAGCAGTATTAAGATAAATGGGGCAGGATCATGGATCCAGGTGGTGTCCATCTAATGCCTGGGAGACGGCGCTACTGATCAATGACGTCCCTCAGCTCTCCGCATCTGACTCTTTATGAAATATGGATGGCCATTAAGAGTAGCTGCGAACACAGATCCCCATTTCTATATTTAATACCGAGGCCAAACGACTGGCTGGAGAGAGAGAGGAGCGGCCGTGCGGATATATTAAACACCAAGCAGAGAGAGAGAGAGAGAGAGAGAGAGAGAAAGAGAGAGAACACGAATGTGTGCATTAATTGTTAAATTTCATAAAAGTGGAATGAGTTGTTAAAGATATTCTTGCCACTTGTCTCATCTTTCTACCCTCATGCCACCTCTCCTTCTCTCCCTCTCTCTCTCACATTATCCCTCCATCTCTAACCTCTGTAAAGTGCTCCTCTGGGCTGATGGGCAGGGAGGTCTTTAGCTCTTTTGTGTCCCTTCTCTCTGTCCTCACTCTTTTTATCTTGTCCTCTTCCTCTCACTCTTCCTCCCTAACTGCTTGCTCACGGGCTGCTCGTGGACTGCACTTTCTCCTCACCGTTGGACATCACAAAGGCTGGACAGAGACTCTCGTTTACAGAGGAGACATTAACGTGTGTGTGTGTGTGTGGGCTGATTATTTAGCTTGAGGAGCTCTCTAATGACCTTAAATAACCTTTACTGACCACAAAGCAATAAACAAAACCACAAAACTGTGGCTCTTAGTGGTCAGAGCGTGTAGGACAGGATGAGGAGGATATATAACAGGAATGCTGGAGGAAGACAGGGAGAGAGAGAGGAGGATAGAGGGAAAGAGAGAAGGAGAGCAAAAGAGGAAAATGGAGAGGTAGAGATAGAGAGGGGTGGAGAGAAAGAGACGGTCAACGTTTAAATGTTTTCCAGCACTGTCTCCCCTCTGCTGCATGTGCTCTGTGCAAGTAGACATCAAAGCCAGAGGGTAAACCCATGGTGAGGGAGGCGTGGCCTGCCACCAAGGGGGCGGAGCTCCCCGGGAGAACGCTCCAGGCGGGCGAGATGATCTGGCAGATCCAGCGTGTGGTTGGTGTGGATTGTGCCGGTTGGAGATGGGGAGGGTGGTGAGTGTGGGGTAATCAACCAGCTCAAATGAAAGCTGATGATCAGAGAGGCCTTTGCAGGGGCAGCAGTGTGTGTGTGTGTGTGTGTGTGTGTGTGTGTGTGTGTGTGTGTGTGTGTGTGTGTGTGTGTGTGCGCATACAGGCAGAGCTAGCGGGAGTGGCTTGACCCCGTATGAGAGGAGGGCTGCGTTCCGTCTCATGCTCACCCATCCTAGTGACATATGTTGCATCCAGTCCCAAGATCCCTCATCCCCACTAAAACACAGTGGGGGTGGAGGGGGGTAGGCTGGGTGCAAAACCCCACACCACTCCCACAGTGCAGCAGGACCCAACGCAGAGCAGACACACAGAGACAGCATGTAAGACAGGGACAGATGGGGACAAACAAGGACATGGCACTGGGTCTAGAGGGACAGGGGGCGGTCCAAACGGCCACGTCTCTTGGCTCAGGGGTGGAGTTCACTACTGGTTACATGAGGAGGTTGAAACA
>NC_135211.1:23033350-23045850 GCF_052324685.1 Brachyhypopomus gauderio | reverse complement strand
TCGTCAAGGTGGTGTGTGGAGGGCGGGGCAGAGAGGCGGGGCAGAGAGCCTTCTTCTCCACTGCTGCTGAAGAGAGGGGGCGCATCACAACACAGCACAAACTCCCTCCCCCTCCCCGTCCACCCCCACCAGATTAAATGGCTGCATTTTGGCCAAATGTTTGACTGGCAGTCAGACGGACGTGTGATAGCTGCTGGTTTGAGGGTGGGGGCGTTTATTCCGCTGCGCCCCGTATGGCTGCAGGCAGAGCGGGTGAACGGTTCGACCTTTCAGGCTCTTCAGAGTAACATCTTGGTTGTGGATTGCAACGCTGGGGGCTGTAAACAACACTGATGACAGCAAAAAGCTGCCTGGAGGGACATTTACGGTGGACCGTATCTCTGGCGTATATGACATCGCTTATAGTCTACATTAGAGGAGTGATTGACACAGGAGCATAGGCATGTCTGTGTATGTGGGTGTGTGCGGTTATCGGAGTGTGTGCGTGTGTGGTGGGGGTGGTTGTGTGTGTGTGTGTGTGTGTGTGTGTGTGTGTGTGTGTGAATGTGTGGTGGGGGTGGTTGTGTGTGTGTGTGTGTGTGTGTGTGTGTGTGCATGTGTGGTGGGGGGTGGTTGTGTGTGTGTGTGTGTGTGTGTGTGTGTGTGAATGTGTGGTGGGGGTGGTTGTGTGTGTGTGTGTGTGTGTGTGTGTGCATGTGTGGTGGGGGGTGGTTGTGTGTGTGTGTGTGTGAATGTGTGGTGGGGGTGGTTGTGTGTGTGTGTGTGTGTGTGTGTGTGTGTGTGTGGTGGGGGTGGTTGTGTGTGTGTGGGGGTGTGTGAATGTGTGGTGGGGGTGGTTGTGTGTGTGTGTGTGTGCATGTGTGGTGGGGGGTGGTTGTGTGTGTGTGTGTGTGTGAATGTGTGGTGGGGGTGGTTGTGTGTGTGTGTGTGTGTGTGTGCATGTGTGGTGGGGGGTGGTTGTGTTTGTGTGTGTGTGTGTGCGTGTGTGGTGGGGGTGGTTGTGTGTGTGTGTGTGTGTGTGTGCATGTGTGGTGGGGGGTGGTGTGTGTGTGTGTGTGTGTGTGTGTGTGTGTGTGAATGTGTGGTGGGGGGTGGTTGTGTGTGTGTGTGTGTGTGTGTGTGTGCATGTGTGGTGGGGGGTGGTTGTGTGTGTGTGTGTGTGTGTGCGTGTGTGGTGGGGGGTGGTTGTGCGTCTCACCTGTATCTCCAGCTGCTGAACGACCTGCATCTGCACTCGACACTGGGCTGTACTGCGATCGTCCAGGGCATGCTCACTGTTCAGGTGCCTAAGAGACACGGAGGGAGGGAGGGAGGGAGAGAGAGAGAGAGAGAGAGAGAGAGAGAGAGAGAGAGAGAGAGAGAGAGAGAGAGGCAGTTAAATGAGGCCTTGGGGTATGAATTTGATAGGAGTACATACAAAGTAAAGTCCAAAGCCCAGCTGAAACCCTACCCAGCCTGCTTGTATATGGAGAGATCATGGTAAGTGTACCCATGGGCCTAGTGAGAAACCTGCCAACACAGAGAGGCATCTGCCCCTCTCCATGAGTCTGCTTCATTACAGATGCACACACACACACACACACACACACACACACACACACACACACACACACACACACACACACACACACACACACACACACACACACACACACACACACACACAGACACACACACACACACACAACTGTAAAAACACACACGCGCACAGACAGCCACACCACCCTCCCACCCACACACAAACATTCCTTAACCTCACCTCTACACCTGCAAACACACACACACACACACACACACACACACACACACACACACATTTTGGGATGTGTGGAACAAGCACCAAAGGCCGACAACACACACAAACATGGAGGTCTGAGCAGACCAGACGTCCAGGCCAAACATGACTTCATATCAACAGACAGACACGTCAAAATCCCGAGAGAGCTGATTATTCTCCTATGGAGAGAGACACGCCGTGGTTACAGCTTTATAAAGGCCCCTCGAAGGAAAGGCTCCACAATAGTGCATTTCCACCCAAAGAAACACCCCTCACTAGGTGTATGAACTTGATTTCCGCTAACGTGAAAAGAAAAATAATATTAGCACATGAAAGGAGAAGATCGGTCCTCTCAAGGGTTCTGGAGTATTGTGTGTGTGTGAGTGTGTGTGTGTGTGTGTGTGTGTGTGTGTGTGTGTGTGGGTAACTGTGTGTGGGTGTGTGTTACAATCTAGGGTTGTGCAGTTGTTTAGGGATAAACATGAGGAAACAGGCATACACACACGCACGCAGAGACTCACGCACAGAGGCATGCACACACACGCACGCACACACACACACACTTATCTGAACATCTCCACTCAACCACACCTACACACTTGCTATCTATTTGGCTACTAAACAACAAATTGTCATGATAAATTTGTCACGCACACACACATTATAAATATATTACACATACAAACACACAGAAACACACACACACACAGAAACACACACACACGCACACACACACACACACACACACACACACACACACACTCATGCTGTAGGCCATGAACTCACTAAGGGGGAGGGAGACAAACCACCTGGATATGATCTCATTTGTTTTCAGGGAACAGTCATCAGCTTCAGCTCCCCGTCGCTGGGTCTGGCTGCACTTACACGAGCTGCGTGTTTTTATTCGTGAAGCAACTACGCACCTTTCTGAGGCACAACATACAGATGACGGGAGGAGAGGTAGAAGGAGAAATGGGGCCGGTGGAGTTGGGAGGAATGGATGGATACAGAGAGAGGTAGAGAATGTGGAGCACTGCAGGGATCCACAAACCACACACACACACACACACACACACACACACACACACACACACACACACACACAATCACACACACACACACACACACACACACACACACACAATCACACACACACACACACACACACAATCACACACACACACACAATCACACACACACACACACACACACACACACACACACACAATCACACACACACACACACACACACACACAATCACACACACATACACACACACACACACACACACACACACACACACACACACACACATTCACACACATACACAAAGGAAAATACATACATGAATACAGAGGATGTGTGTGTAGGGCGGTGTGTGCAGTGCTGCTAGCTGATGTGTACAGGGACTGGGTGCTACTGTAAATAACCCAGATAGGACAGGACAGACGTGTGCTGGAAGAGATCACAAGGTCTCCCATCCTTCCCCATCACAGGAAACAAACAGTTTTACACCCTTACACACACACTTCCCTGTTGTACTCTCAGCAAAGCCAGCACAGCTTTACGCATTTTATCTGCCCATGTGATGTTGGCAACTGAGTGACCAATAATCGCGGACCATGATGTCATCATCCGGCCGCTGCAGGGAGGAGTCTGTTAACCATGTGACCAATTGTTGGGAGGAGCCTAAGTGACTGCTTACCTGGTGAGGTCAGAGGTCAAAGGCCATAAGAGTGCCAACGGAAGGAATAAATCCCTCCACAAAAAAAAAAAAAAAAAAAAAAAAAGAAAATCACTCTTTCTCCGTCATAGGCTCTATAAAGCACTCACTCTTGGGTCCTACAGTTTGTGGATTAGCTTATCCCAGAGGGAGGTCTCAACACTAAAACCTCGGCTACATCAGACACTCCCCCCCCCCCCCTCCCCTCTGACTCATGGGTCAGAAGTGCAGACCTACAAATCATGTACACACTCTTGCCAGTTCCCAGCCCACCTTGGGCCAAATATCCGCCCATAATTCTAGCCATCAGGGAATTCCTACTCGGGGGGATTTCTGCTGTCACACCTGGCAACATGTGGCTGAGCATGTGGGCAGGGCCTTTACTCTGTGATCTACACTGGTCCTGCGACATTGGTCCTACGAGGCCTTTATTTATCTATTAATCTGTGATCGACACTGGTCCTGCGAGGCCTTCAGATCCGAGGCCTTCATTTATCTATAAATCTGTGATCGACACAGTGCATCGAGGTCAGGACACCAAATACTTTTTCTTTCAATTATTATTATTTTTTTTATCCCAGACTACAAGTACGTGGACATCCTCCACCAGAACTTAAATGAAAACAATGATGTCAGCCACTCCACTAACCCAGGCATAGATAGCGTTTTTCCCCACAAGCAAATGACGATAAAAACATGATCTCACCATTCCGTCTCTTTCTCTCTCCCTCTCTCTGAACACAGGGACACACCACAAGCTTTATGGCATATAATAAACAGTAGCCACATTTTTTCCAAGGGACTCGACAATGAGGTACTGTTTACTCGCTGCGCCCTGACCAGGATCTGAGCAGCAGTTACGACAGCTTCAAAAAAAGAGAAATATCCCGAGTGCCGTGGGTCCGCACAAAAGGCCTGAGTATTCGAACACATGTAGACTCAGCAAGCCAGAGAAAATTGAACATCATTAAAGAGAGAGAGAGAGGGAGAAAGAGTGAGAGAGGGAGGGAGGGAATTAGCAATGAATGAGTGTTTTATCAGACTTGCGCTACTCTAGAAAGAAAAAAAAAAACAGTAGAGAAGGAGATGGTCAGACCAACTACAAGTGGCAGGAGGCCAGACAGAGCTATAGAGGAGAAGAGAAAGAGAGAGTGAGAGAGAGAATAAGAGAGAAAGAAAGAATGAAAGAGAGAGAAGGGCAGGAGAAAGAATGCAGCGCAGCATATCCTCCCTCCTTTCTGATAGCGATGACTAAAATGTACTGGCTGGGCAGCAGTGGGGAGGGCCGGCAGCATTATCTGTCACCCCCCCCCCCCCCACCCGCTCTTGCCCCCCCCCCCCCCCCCCCCCCCCCCTCTCTCCCTTTCTCTGCGTGCCCCGGGGCTATGTGAAATGAGACACCGCACAACCAAACAACAGCTTTGCTCTTAAAACTTTCCCAGACTCCCCGGCTCTTTGATGTGTGTGTCAGCGGCCATCATCTTGCCGCTTCATGTGCAAACCCCCCTCCCCCCACCCACCACCCTTGCTCACACGGAGCGCGCTCCTTGGCTAATTTACATAGGCAAAGAGTCCCGGCCTGTCGATGCGGACGGCCCCTAGAGGAGGCGGAGTCCCGTAGCCCAGAGGCTAAATGGGTGCCTGCTCCGTCTCCAAGTGCCGTGATAGGAGTTCTCATTAGAGGACGAGGCGTTCAGATAGCTGGCTTACTGAAGAAAGGCCCTGACCCGTCTCCATATGAAACCAGCAGCTGGGAGAAGAACATGGGTGGAGAAGTGAACACGATTGATAAAGGCAAGAAGACGAGACACTTATATATATATAGTCGGTATGGGAAGAAAGAGGAAAGAGAGAGACAGGGAGAGAGAGAAAGAGAGAGAGTGAGAGAGAGGAAAACCCTGTTTGTTTCTTATTACTGATCTTCACTTTTGCTGTCGGGCTGCTTCACCAATATTTTGACAAATCTGTCATTTTCTTCAAGGCCTTGGTTGACTAAGCACTTAGACATTTAGAAGTCTAAACAGAGAAATGAACAGAAACCAACAGAAGCAGATAGAGAGAGAGAGAGAGAGAGAGGGGGATTCAGAGAGACAGAGAGTATCTCAGGAGAGGGAGTATCTCAGGAGTCTGTGGGCTCGGAGCCCTTCAGGGCAGTGGGAGCAGGTCATTCTCCTGTGACAGGCGGACGTGTCCCACCCCCTTCTGCTGTGAAGTCTCATTACTTTAACACCCAGAGACAATGGTGCTGTTTACCACGCCATCCACGCTCTGATCTCCTCCGCTCCAGTTTACCCCTTTATCTCTCCACAGCCAGGCCAGCCCTGTGCGCTCTGAGCTCCAGTGGGGGGGGGGGGGGGGTCGTTGCAGGGTGCACCTTTTTTGATGTCTTTGCTAGCGTCCAAGAAACAAAGGGATCTAATTGTAAATGAGCTAATTAAGCAAACGGCTAACGATGCATGAAAACAATTTTGTTTGACCTGATGGAGAGAAAGAGAGATAGATAGAGAGAGAGAGAGAGATAGGAGCAGGGAACTAATCAGGGACTGACAGCGGTGAGGAGTCACGGGAGGCTACCTGACAACACACTCAAACATACATACACACACACACACCACGCACGCACACACACACACACACACACACACACGCAAACACACACACACACACGCAAACACACACACACACACACACACAAACACACACACGCACGCACACACACACGCGCGCGCACACACACGCGTGCGCACACACACATGCGCGCGCACATGCGCACACACACACACCCATACATAAGCATACACACACACACACACACACACACACACACACACACGTGCACTGGAAGAAAAGGCAGGTTTCAGGGGATATGTCTCTGTGGATACTCAGTGGGGCATGACCTGCAGACATGTGCAGGTTGGAAGAGGGTATTAAGTGCAGTGTGGGGTTGGGGGTGGGGTTGGGTTGAGGGGGGTCATCACAGGGAGGATCAGGCTATAGGAAATCCACAGCGAGAGGCATTGGCAGGCTAAACTTCCACTGCAGGATAACATTTCTGAGGACCTCCCCCTTCCGACTCCTCCCCCTGACCCTTCCCATTGGGCTCAACCAGCGTCAGTAGGCAGTGGGTCACAGCTGGACCAATGGGCTCGTTCGGAAGGGAAACTGCCCCCAGCACTATTCTGTGAGGGTCAGGGTCACTGGTCCGGGTAGTTCTGACCCTGCCTCCCAAATGCAGGAGTCTCCCAGGCGAATGAGCTCCACGCTGGGTAACATGTTGGTGTAGTACTGACAGCCCAAGACCCACCGTGCTCCGTGGACGCGTGTGAACGGACGAGGAGTGTTTAATCTGACAGTGGCGTGTGTGTCCAACATCGCCACCCTATCCTTTAGCTCAGCGTACACAGCCCCACCAGCAATGGCCTTCCACCTCCCCGAGGAATCCAACCCTCCGTCTTCTGTTGAAACATGTGACTACTCCAGGCTGCTACAGCGCCCTCTGTCATCCTCCATCAGCTACTCACGCTAACATCACCTTGTGTGTGTGTGTGTGTGTGTGTGTGTGTCACACACAGGTAAAGGAAGCAATTATTTTGCCAGCAAGCTGCAAGATCACTGAATGGAGCACGTAACACAAATGAAGGCATGAAAAACAAACAACACTGACAGGCCAGAGAGGGCGCCATTGAGCTCATATGTGCAGTCTGCAGGGCTGTTCATGGGGGCCGCAGGGACGTGTGTGTGTGTGTGTGTGTGTGTGTGTGTGTGTGTGTGTGGATGGGTGGTTCAGACAGCTGTCACTCACTTGATGAACTGGCCCATGTCTTCACAGAGAGCTTCACAGCCAGGCCACTTACACTCCCCGTGGCCGTAGAGCGGGTGGGAGGCCCCGTGGTCCTCGTGGGTGGAGCTACACCACAGAGGGAGAGAGAAGGTGCGCCTGGTTAGTGTTCCGCTTCTTGACAACAGATGAAAGTGGCATTATCCGTCATTACATTATTCAAGGACATGCTCCTGATCAGCTCCGCCAGAGAGGAAGCAGAACCCTGTGGTGATCTGGACCTCTTCACCGTTCAGAGGCAGTGAAGAACTACGACGGCCAGAGAAGGCAAGATTCTTTAAGAGAACAATAAGATGAATGTTGTTGACACTTGGACAGAGAAACCCCCAACTGTTTAGACAGGTTTGAAGAAAAATAACATCTTTCACCAAACAGGAAAAAAAGTAATTCTTTCACTTATTCCCATGTGAAGCGGACCGGAACACAGCTTAAGTAATTCTTTCACTTATTCCCATGTGAAGCGGACCGGAACACAGCTTAAAACGGGAGAAAAGGACACTCAGGTTACATCAGTAACAAACAACTGCACACACACACACACACACACACACACACACACACACACACACACACACACACACACACACACACACACACACACACACACACACACACACACATGGATGAGCTTGCACACGCACACTCACTTGCGTGTACACAAACTAAGCACTGTGTCAACACAAGCGTTGTTGGTCCCATGGTTGATGTGATTGGCGTGTCAACCTGTGGTGCCAGACACTGTTTTTCAGCAACAAACTCCACGTTTGGTTCCAAAGGTGTAACTGCATTGCACACTTCTGTTGCTGGGTGGGATGTGGGCAGGTGTTCTACATGGAGCTCTCCCAACCTCCGGGCTCCTCACGGCCCGCCTTTCCCCCACCTGTAAGGCACCTGCTGTGGGCAACACTTTGGCCTCCTGGTGAGTCATGTTTCCCTTGGAGACCCACCTTGCTTTCTGAACCCTGAGATTGTGCATTGTGTCTCTCTCACAAAGGTTTCCTTATTCCCTCAAAGCAACCCAAACATGGTCCTATCCTAACCGTGGGGTCACGTGGACTGAAATAGCCTCCTGGGTGTCTGCCATTTCTGGCCATCTCTGTTACTGACGAGGAAGCAGTGAGGGGTGGGGACTCTGGAGTATTCATCTGGCCCAAGAGAGGAAGAGGGCGGGACCTCTCACCCCAGGCTCCACCCCCCTAGCCATCTCTTACCCCAGGCTCCACCCCCCCAGCCATCTCTCACCCCAGGCTCCATCCCCCCAGCCATCTCTCACCCCAGGCTCCACCCCCCTAGCCATCTCTCACCCCAGGCTCCACCCCCCCCCCCCCCCCCCCCCCAGCCATCTCTCACCCCAGGCTCCACCCCCCAGCCATCTCTCACCCCAGGCTCCACCCCCCTAGCCATCTCTCACCCCAGGCTCCACCCCCCCAGCCATCTCTCACCCCAGGCTCCACCCCCCAGCCATCTCTCATTGCAGGCGTCCGGCTGTCGCCTCAGCACAAAGGGGAGAGCGGAATCTTCGGTCACGTGTCCGACGGTCACTGTGCATGATTTAGTGCTAAGGGCAGAGGGAGCTGGAGTGGGTGGAGCAGGTCCAGGGGCGGTGTGGTGGTGGAGGAGGGTGGAGCAGGGCCAGGGGCGGTGTGGTGGCGGAGGAGGGTGGAGCAGGGCCAGGGGCGGTGTGGTGGTGGAGGAGGGTGGAGCAGGGCCAGGGGCGGTGTGGTGGTGGAGGAGGGTGGAGCAGGGCCAGGGGCGGTGTGGTGGTGGAGGAGGGTGGAGCAGGGCCAGGGGCGGTGTGGTGGTGGAGGAGGGTGGAGCAGGGCCAGGGGCGGTGTGGTGGTGGAGGAGGGTGGAGCAGGGCCAGGGGCGGTGTGGTGGTGGAGGAGGGTGGAGCAGGGCCAGGGGCGGTGCAGGGGCGGAGGAGGGTGGAGCAGGGCCAGGGGCGGTGTGGTGGTGGAGGAGGGTGGAGCAGGGCCAGGGGCGGTGCAGGGGCGGAGGAGGGTGGAGCAGGGCCAGGGGCGGTGTGGTGGCGGAGGAGGGTGGAGCAGGGCCAGGGGAGGTGTTGGTGGAGGAGGGTGAAGCAGGGCCAGGGGCGGTGCAGGGCCAGGGGAGGTGTGTTGTTGGAGGAGGGTGGAGCAGGGCCAGGGGCAATGTGGTGGTGGAGGGTCTGGGGAACTCTTCCCAGATCCACATCACAGTGCTGCTTAACACAAAGCAGCCTGCTCACAGATGAGGATCTCCTGATGTGGCATACACACACACACACACACACACACACACACACACACACACACACACACACACACACACACACACACACACTCCATCTCTGTCAGATGTGTTGGCAGTGGAGGGCCCACTCAGTTCAGAAGCTGCTTCCACTCTAGACATCACAAACTACTGGCAACCACAGTGTCCACATGCTCCATGCATTAGACTCACCGCACTGCTGAGCATGTGTGTGCGTGTGTGTGTGTGTGTGTGTGCGTAGAATTTTTGGCGCAGCATGCGCCTATAGTCAGGAAAATAAAAATAGAGGACACAAACAAACTCATGTAGCATGGTGTGTGTATGTGTGTGTGTGTGTGAGTGTGTGAGAGAGTGTGTGAGAGAGAGTGGTGTGTGTGTGTGTGTGTGTGTGTGTGTGTGTGTGTGTGTGTGTGTGTGTGTGTGTGTGTGTGAGAGTGTGTGTGTACTCACTGAGTGCTCTGCAGAGGAGTGCCTTTGGAGTAAGGCGTGAGATGCTCGTCACTGGACTCTCCCTTGGTGAAGGATGAAATCCACTCAAAGAGTCTTGCTCTTCAAAACAAAAAGAATCTGTCAGTCAGGACCACAGAAGTAGGGACAAACATTTCCACACACACACACACACACACACACACACACACACACACACACACACACACACACACACACACACACACACACACACACACACACAAGCGCACGTGTGCACAATCCTAGCATGCAGGCCCCACACTAAAGGGATGCAGTATTCTAAAGAATCCACACAAGCACCAATATTAACCCCGACACTTTACACACACACTTCAAACGGTGTGTATGGCGGGAACGATGGAGGAGCACAAAACGTGGGCGGCGACCATGTGGGGCTCGAGGGCCCGCCCACCTGTCTCGCTTGGGGGTGTGTGCGGAGTTCTGGCCGTTGGGCAGAGCGTGGTGGGGGATCTGCGGTGAGCCCTTGGAGCCCGTGTATGAGGTAGAATTGGAGCTGTTGGTGCTCAGGTCGAGGCCCTCGTGCTTGGAGGTGTCGTCGGCACTCTGGACACCCGCCACCTCCTTCCACAGCTGCTGCAAGTCCGTCGGACACATGGCTGTAGGGATGGACAAGAGAGACAGAGAGAGGAGAGAGAGAGAGAGGGTGTGAGAGAGAGAGAGAGAGAAGAAAAAAGGATATAAAATGATTAAATATTACACATCTAAAGTCATCAAGTAACTAAAAACATCAGAATAGCAAAACATTAAATATATATGAATCTCTGGATCACCTACACAGCCTTACTAATGTCACTCTGATATGAAATGGTTACATGGACTCCAGACACTACCAATACATGTTTGTATAAGAGATACAAGAGTTATCAGTGTGTGTGTGTGTGTGTGTGTGTGTGTGTGTGTGTGTGTGTGTGTGTGTGTGTGTGTGTGACTTCCCGTGCATCCCCACCCTGCCAGATCACAAAGCCTGTTGGCACGCCGACAGTGCCACCATGACAACCTTGGTGTGTACCGCGTTGACCTCGGCCAGCCTAGCAGAGGCCACGGCCCAGGGGCCTCGTCAGCTCCGTGGGAGATCGGTGGTGGGCGGGGCCAGGGAAGGGACGTCCTCCCCAACAGAATTGGTGCTAGCGGGCGGCTAATTCCGACAAATTTCTGTGAGCTCTCCACATCTCCAGTGGCGTCTGTAATTAACGGCGAGCTGCGTGGCGCCCCTACTCCTGCTGTCGCTGGACACATTCATCTCTTCCCGCCCCCTTGCTTTTCATTCCTTTTGCTCACTCTCTCTCTCTCTCTCTCTCTCTCTCTCTCTCTCTCTCTCACACACACACACACACACACACACACACACACACACACACACACACACACACACACACTTGCTCTACGAGCCTACAGGACAGAAGATGGTGGGAGCGAAGGAAAAGGATAAGGAAGTGGACGAAGGGGCGGGGTTAATTCCATCCCGCGACCCCGTGACCCCTGCATGTGTTGTGTGAGCTGTTTCCGAGAAGCCAAAGCCCACTGTGCTATCACACATGGCAGGGACTTAATAGCAATCCAAATATTATGTCTGGTGCATCGGCATTCTTGTCTCGGGCCCCGCCAAAACAAAACTCCTGGCCAGGGGCCTCCGATCGCCTCTGCATGTTCTCAGTGGGACCAGAGCCAGGGGAGTGATGTATAGCCACCCCTACACCCACCTCCACCCCTACACCCTCCACCCCTACACCCACCTCCACCCCTACACCCTCCACCCCTACACCCACCTCCACCCCTACACCCTCCACCCCTACACCCTCCACCCCTACACCCTCCACCCCTACACCCACCTCCACCCCTACACCCTCCACCCCTACACCCACCTCCACCCCTACACCCTCCACCCCTACACCCACCTCCACCCCTACACCCTCCACCCCTACACCCACCTCCACCCCTACACCCACCTCCACCCCTACACCCTCCACCCCTACACCCACCTCCACCCCTACACCCACCTCCACCCCTACACCCACCTCCATCCCTACACCCTCCACCCCTACACCCACCTCCACCCCTACACCCTCCACCCCTACACCCACCTCCACCCCTACACCCACCTCCACCCCTACACCCTCCACCCCTACACCCTCCACCCCTACACCCTCCACCCCTACACCCACCTCCACCCCTACACCCACCTCCACCCCTACACCCTCCACCCCTACACCCACCTCCACCCCTACACCCACCTCCACCCCTACACCCTCCACCCCTACACCCTCCACCCCTACACCCACCTCCACCCCTACACCCACCTCCACCCCTACACCCTCCACCCCTACACCCACCTCCACCCCTACACCCTCCACCCCTGGAGACAACCTGCCAGGCTACTGAGGAGCCACAGATCTGCTCTGACCCCAACAAATCACAGAGCATG